>NC_048583.1:67113381-67237266 GCF_013265735.2 Oncorhynchus mykiss
ACTATGGGACCACGCAGCCGTCATACCGCTCAAGAAGGAGACGCGTTGTCTCCTAGAGATGAACGTACTTTGGTGCGAAAAGTGCAAATCGATCCCAGAACAACAGCAAAGGACCTTGTGAAAATGCTGAAGGAAACCGGTACAAAAGTATCTATATCCCCAGTCAAACGAGTCATATATCGACATATCCTGAAAGGCCGCTCAGCAAGGACGAAGCCACTGCTCAAAAACCGACATAAAAAAAGCCAGGCTACGGTTTGCAACTGTACATGGGGACAAAGCTTGTACTTTTTGGAGAAATGTCCTCTGGTCCGATTAAACAAAAATGTAACTGTTTGGCCATAATGACCATCATTATGTTTGGAGGAAAAACGGGGAGGCTTGCAAGCCGAAGAACACCATCCCCACCGTGAAGCACGGGGGTGGCAGCATAATGTTGAGGGGGTGCTTTGTTGCAGGAGGGACTGGTGCACTTCACAAAATAGATGTCATCACGACGGAGGAAAATTATGTGAATATATTGAAGCAACATCTCAAGACAGTCTGGAAGTTAAAGCTTGGTCGCATATGGGTCTTCCAAATGGACAATGACCCCAAGCATACTTCCAAAGTTGTGGCAAAATGGCTTAAGGACATCAAAGTCAAGGTATTGGAGTGGCCATCACAAAGCCCTGACCTCAATCCCATAGAAAATTTGTGGGCAGAACTGAAAAAGCGTGTGCGAGCAAGGAGGCCTACAAACCTGACTCAGTTACACCAGCTCTGTCAGGAGGAATGGGCCAAAATTCACCCAACTTATAGTGGGAAGCTTGTGGAAGGCTACCCGAAACATTTGACCCAAGTGAAACAATTTAAAGGCAATGCTACCAAATACTAATTTAGTGTATGTAAACTTCTGACCCACTGGGAATGTGATCAAAGAAATAAAAGCTGAAATAAAACACTCTCTCTACTATTATTCTGACATTTCGCAAGTGGTGATCCTAACTGACCTAAAACAGGGAATATTTACTTGGATTAAATGTCAAGAATTGTGAAAAACTGAATTTAAATGTATTTGGCTAAGGTGTATGTAAACTTCCGACTTCAACTGTACATACACACGCTACATGATCAAAAGTGTGTGGACACCTGCTCTAACATGTCATTCCAACATCTCTGGCATTAATATGGAGTTGGTCCCCCCTTTACTGCTATAACGGCCTCCACTTTTCTGGGAAGGCTTTCCAATAGATGTTGGAACATTGCTGCTATAACAGCCTCCAACCTTCTGGGAAGGCTTTCCACTAGATGGGGCGGCAGGGTAGCCTAGTGGTTAAGAGCGTTGGAAGGTTGCAAGTTCAAACCCCCGAGCTGACAAGGTACAAATCTGTCGTTCTGCCCCTGAACAGGCAGTTAACCCACTGTTCCTAGGCCGTCATTGAAAATAAGAATTTGTTCTTAACTGACTTGCCTAGTTAAATAAAGGTTAAATAAAGGTAAAATAAAATGTTGGAACATTGCTGCTATAACGGCCTCTTCTGGGAAGGCTTTCCACTAGATGTTGGAACATTGCTGCTATAACAGCACTCTTCTGGGAAGGCTTTCCACTAGATGTTGGAACATTGCTGCTATAACAGCCCCCACTCTTCTGGGAAGGCGTTCCACTAGATACTGGAACATTGCTGCTATAACAGCCTCCAATCTTCTGGGAAGGCGTTCCACTAGATACTGGAACATTGCTGCTATAACAGCCTCCACTCTTCTGGGAAGGCTTTCCACTAGATATTGGAACATTGCTACTATAACAGCCCCCACTCTTCTGGGAAGGCGTTCCACTAGATGTAGGAACATTGGAAGCAAGTCCCCGCTTCATTCGGCCACAAGAGCAATAGTGAGGTCGGGCACGGTTGTTGGGCGATTAGGCCTGACTCTTAGTCAGCATTCCAATTCATCCCAAAGGTGTTTGATGGGGTTGAGGTCGGGCTCTCAAGGCCAGTCAAGTTCTTCCATACCGATCAACAAACTATTTCTGTCTGACCTTGCTTTGTGCACAGGGGCGTTGTCATGCTGAAACAGGAAAGGGCCTTACCCAAACTGTTACGTCAAAGTTGGAAGCACAGAATCGTCTAGAATGTTATTGTATGCTGTAGCGTTAAGATGTCCCTTAACTGGAACTATCCCTCATCCACCAAACTTTACAGTTGGCACTTACGCATTCGGGCAGGTAGCGTTCTCCTGGCATCGCCAAACCCAAATTTGTCCCTTCAGAGTGTCAGATGGTGAAGGGTGATTCAAGACGCGTTTCCACTGCTCCAAAATCCAATGGCGGCGAGCTTTACACAATCCAGCCAACGCTTGGAAATGCACATGGTGATCTTAGGCTTGTTTGTGGCTGCCAACCCATTTCATGAAGCAAGCTCCAGACGAACAGTTCTTGTGCTGATGTTGCTTCCAGAGGCAGTTTGGAACTCGGTAGTGAGTGTTGCAACCGAGGACAGATCATTTAAACGCGCTACGCACTTCAGCACTCTGCGGTCCCGTTCTGTGAGCTTGTGTGGCCTGCCACTTCATGGCTGAGCCGTTGTTGCTCCTAGACGTTTCCACTTCACAATTACAGCACTTAGTGGATCAGGGCAGCTCTAGCAGGGCAGAAATCTGGCGAACTGACTAGTTGGAAATGATGGTGCACGTTGAAAGTCGCTGAGTTCTTCAGTAAGACCATTCTACTGCCAATGTTTGTCTATGGAGACTGTATGGCTGTATGCTCGATTTTATACACCGTCAGCAACAGGTGTGGCTAAAATAGCCTAATTCACTCATTTGAAGGGTGTCCACATACCTTTGACCATGTTATGTACGCATGTTGATAGTTACTGTAAGTGATACTATAATTAAGCAATAAGGCCCAAAGGGGTGTCAATATACCACGGCTAATATATATACCAATATACCACGGCTAATATATATACCAATATACCACGGCTAATATATATACCAATATACCACGGCTAATATATATACCAATATACCACGGCTAATATATATACCAATATACCACGGCTAATATATATACCAATATACCACGGCTAATATATATACCAATATACCACGGCTAATATACAGTGCCTTGCGAAAGTATTCGGCCCCCTTGAACTTTGCGACCTTTTGCCACATTTCAGGCTTCAAACAAAGATATAAAACTGTATTTTTTTGTGAAGAATCAACAACAAGTGGGACACAATCATGAAGTGGAACGACATTTATTGGATATTTCAAACTTTTTTAACAAATCAAAAACGGAAAAATTGGGCGTGCAAAATAATTCATCCCCTTTACTTTCAGTGCAGCAAACTCTCTCCAGAAGTTCAGTGAGGATCTCTGAATGATCCAATGTTGACCTAAATGACTAATGATGATAAATACAATCCACCTGTGTGTAATCAAGTCTCCGTATAAATGCACCTGCACTGTGATAGTCTCAGAGGTCCGTCAAAAGCGCAAGAAAGCATCATGAAGAACAAGGAACACACCAGGCAGGTCCGAGATACTGTTGTAAAGAAGTTTAAAGCCGGATTTGGATACAAAAAGATTTCCCAAGCTTTAAACATCCCAAGGAGCACTGTGCAAGCGATAATATTGAAATGGAAGGAGTATCAGACCACTGCAAATCTACCAAGACCTGGCCGTCCCTCTAAACTTTCAGCTCATACAAGGAGAAGACTGATCAGAGATGCAGCCAAGAGGCCCATGATCACTCACTGAACTGCAGAGATCTACAGCTGAGGTGGGAGACTCTGTCCATAGGACAACAATCAGTCGTATATTGCACAAATCTGGCCTTTATGGAAGAGTGGCAAGAAGAAAGCCATTTCTTAAAGATATCCATAAAAAGTGTTGTTTAAAGTTTGCCACAAGCCACCTGGGAGACACACCAAACATGTGGAAGAAGGTGCTCTGGTCAGATGAAACCAAAATTGAACTTTTTGGCAACAATGCAAAATGTTATGTTTGGCGTAAAAGCAACACAGCTGAACACACCATCCCCACTGTCAAACATGGTGGTGGCAGCATCATGGTTTGGGCCTGCTTTTCTTCAGCAGGGACAGGGAAGATGGTTAAAATTGATGGGAAGATGGATGGAGCCAAATACAGGACCATTCTGAAAGAAAACCTGATGGAGTCTGCAAAAGACCTGAGACTGGGACGGAGATTTGTCTTCCAACAAGACAATGATCCAAAACATAAAGCAAAATCTACAATGGAATGGTTCAAAAATAAACATATCCAGGTGTTAGAATGGCCAAGTCAAAGTCCAGACCTGAATCCAATCCAGAATCTGTGGAAAGAACTGAAAACTGCTGTTCACAAATGCTCTCCATCCAACCTCACTGAGCTCGAGCTGTTTTGCAAGGAGGAATGGGAAAAAATGTCAGTCTCTCGATGTGCAAAACTGATAGAGACATACAGACTTACAGCTGTAATCGCAGCAAAAGGTGGCGCTACAAAGTATTAACTTAAGGGGGCTGAATAATTTTGCACGCCCAATTTTTCAGTTTTTGATTTGTTAAAAAAGTTTGAAATATCCAATAAATGTCGTTCCACTTCATGATTGTGTCCCACTTGTTGTTGATTCTTCACAAAAAAATACAGTTTTATATCTTTATGTTTGAAGCCTGAAATGTGGCAAAAGGTCGCAAAGTTCAAGGGGGCCGAATACTTTCGCAAGGCACTGTATATACCAATATACCACGGCTAATATATATACCAATATACCACGGCTAATATATATACCAATATACCACGGCTAATATATATACCAATATACCACGGCTAATATATATACCAATATACCACGGCTAATATATATACCAATATACCACGGCTAAGGGCTGTTCCTAGTCACGACACAACGGCTAACGGGTGGGGGATTGGCAGGACAGAGTTAGGGAAACCCTGGCTTTGAGGATACAATATGATCATGAGCTGTATATTCCAGCTCACCCTTCTTGAAGACCTTCCCTATCCCATTCTTCTGGAACCTGCTGCCCCTGTCTCCCTCCATGTAGGGGAAAACTCGGCCCTGGTGCGTCCAGAAGTAGTCCTTAGAACCAAAGAAGAAAACTGGGAACTCTCCGATCTCGTGGCGAAGGTGCTGGATGTTGGTGGGGATGTTCCGAGGGTGATGTATCTCTGCAGGCCACCACCTGGACAGGGTTAGGGTTAGTTAGGCCAAGGGAGAGAGGAGGCAGTGCTCTACACAAACATACTGCTGACTGACCCGTAGTCTCTGCTAGGTAAAGCTCCGCCATATCTCAGCTCACTGGTCACCATAGCAGCACCTACCCATAGCACGCGCTCCAGCAGGTATATCTCACTGGACACCCCCAAAGCCAATTCTTCCTTTGGCCGCCTCTCCTTCCAGTTCTCTGCTGCCAATGACTGGAACGAACTGCAAAACTCTCTGAAGCTGGACACACTTACCTCCCTCACTAGCTTTAAGCACCAGATGTCAGAGCAGCTCACAGATCACTGAAACTGTACATAGCCCATCTGTAAACAACCAATCTATCTACCTCATCCCCATACTGTATATATTTATTTATCTTGCTCCTTTGCACCCCAGTATCTCTACTTGCACATTCATTAATCTTCTGCACATCTACCATTCCAGTGTTTAAATGCTATATTGTAATTACTTCGCCACCATGGCCTATTATTATCCTACCTCATTTGCACATGCTGTATATAGATTTTTCTACTGTATTATTGATTGTTTGTTTATTCCATGTGTAACTCTGTGTTGTTGTATGTGTTGAACTGCTGTGTTTTATCTTGGCCAGGTCGCAGTTGTAAATGATAACTTGTTCTCAACTAGCCTACCTGGTTAAATAAAGGTGAAATAAAAAATTAAATGTAAAAAAGTTGGCCAGGTCTCTGCACTGACCTGTAGTTGCCCAGCTTGACCCAGATGATGTCTCTGTATTTGGGTTTCTTTCCGGCGCGGCAGTCGTTACAGAACCAGCTGCCATCCGGCATGGCGATGTTCAGACAGTCTGGATGGAACGCTGCTGGACACGACTCACAGCACAGGAGCTGGCCACCTACACACACACAGACTTAGAACACAAGGCAACACGTCTCTCCTGCTTGGACTACAGACTAACTACTGTTCAGAACACAATTGTGTAGCTGACATGTGAGTGGTGGTTTCTGCTCTGACATGCACTGTCAACTGTGGGACATTACATAGACAGGTGTGTCTTTCCAAATCATGTCCAATCAATAGAATTTACCACAGGTGCACTCCAAAACAATTGCAGAAACATCTAAAGGATGATCAATAGAAAGGATGCACCTGAGCTCTATTTAGTCTCATAGCAAAGGGTCTGAATACTTATGTAAATAAGGAATCTGTTTTTTGTGCTTTGTCATTATGGGGTATTGTGATGTCATTGTGGGGTATTGTGATGTCATTGTGGGGTATTGTGATGTCATTATGGGGTATTGTTTGTAGATTGATGAGGGGGGGGGGGGGGAGTCAAGGGGTCTGAATGCACTCTATATGCTACTGCGCGACAACAACAAAAAGACCTGTCGACCAACAGTCTATTGACCAAACAATGGACAAGTTGACTAGTTAGTGGCTGTTCATCTGTGTAGTTGTGCATCTGTACCTTTGGAGCAGACGAAGCACCAGCTGACGTTGACATGCGAGTGGTGGCTGTAGCCCTTCTTGGGTGAGAAATGGTTGGTGCAGATGATGGTGGTGGGGGTCAACATCTCACTGCCAGCCGCAACACACACCTCTCCTGTATGGTACGCCACCGGACAGCGCAGGCAACGCATCAGCTTACCTACAATACACCACGATATTAACACACCTGACATCAGCTTACCTACAATACACCATTATAAACCTCTTTATCCTACCCCCTCCTTTTTCGAACATTGATAAAAATCGCGCAACATTTCAGCGTCCTGCTACTCATGCCAGGAATATAGTATATGCATATGATTAGTATGTGTGGATAGAAAACACTCTGAAGTTTCTAAAACTGGTTAAATCACGGCTGTGACTATAACAGAGCGTGTGTTTCATCGAAAAGCGCAAGAAAAACTGGTCACTGAAATCTGAAAAAAGTATCCATGCGCCCCTTTCATGGATTGTTTAAAGGAAACCAAATTTAATATGGAGACGGATGCAATTCCTACAGCTTCCACACGATGTCGCCAAAAACGTCATTTTCATTTTCTATCTCAAAAATCCTTTGAGACATTACCAATAGATCCGTCATTCCATCCAGCCTACCTCAATCGATTTTGGAAGATTGAAAAATTGACACTGTTTTCTTGTGTAGCTGCTATTGAATACAGATCGCCTAGTGATCAATTTGATCGCTTATTAACGTTTACAAATACCTAAAGTTGGGTTATAAAAGTAGGTTGAAGTGTTTTGTCAAAGAATATAGGCAACTTATATAATTTTTAAACATGACGTTGCGTGTTGGAAGAGAGCTTTTTTCCTGATGCAGACAGGCTATACAAATTGATATTTTGGGCATTCATGGACGGATTTAATCGGGAAAAAGACCAATTTGTGATGTTTATGGGACATATAGGAGTGCCAACAAAGAATATCATCAAAGGTAATGAATGTTTTATATTTTATTTCTGCGTTTTTGTGTAGCGCCGGCTACGCTAATTATTTTGTTTACGTCCCCTTCAGGTATATTGGGGTGTTGCATGCTATCAGATAATAGCTTCTCATGCTTTCGCCGAAAAGCATTTTAAAAATCTGACTTGTTGGCTAGAATCACAACGAGTGTAGCTTTAATTCAATACCCTGCATGTGTATTTTAATGAACGTTTGAGTTTTAACGAGTACATTTAGCGTAGCACATTTGCATTTCCAGGTGTGTAGTTGAGACATCTGCGTCTCAGGTAGGAGCAAGAAGTTAACACACCTGACATCAGCTTACCTACAATACACCATGATATTAACACACCTGACATCAGCTTACCTACAATACACCACATGATATTAACACAACTGACATCATAGACCATGGACAGTCAGATCTCTAGGGCTGTCCCCCCTCCCTCCCAAAATAAATGTTGGTCGACCGAGAGTTCTGTGTCTAAAGCTGATTTTTTTCCCCCCCAGACCAATAAATTTTAAAACATTAATTGTTCCACCCTGTGTTTTTGAATAAAATAAACTATTTGCACTGAGCATGTCGGACGCTTTAAGCACACTGTTTGATTGAATAATTAAGACACCCAAATGACTCAAGATGGCCATGCTGTGTAAAAAAGAAAAAGACCGCAGGTGCCTGTGTGATTGGTGCCCATAGTCTCTCTCCTCCCTTCTGCAGTGGAAAGACGGCAGGTGTTTATCAGTTGTCCATGCTGAAGCTGCAACAATTTCAGCCATGTTTTTTACTTGTTTCACTGACTGAAAAGTAAATTTTTCAGAAATCCCTCATTTGTTTAGGAAAAACATTCCCTCAATGTAAAACATGTAAGCGTCGCACGCATGTGACCAATAAAGACTGACCTATAGCCTATCATCGCATCAATAAAAAAAAATATAAACTCTGAACACTAACAACCAAATGGATGAAGAGGAAGTGAAAAACTAACTGGAAACAGGCAAATATCATGATGTATTGTAGGCCTCCAGCTCCATGGTGGTTCTACAAGGCTGCTATAAGGAGGAGATCCAGACAAAGGAGGGTAAAGGAGCAGGCCTCCAGCTCCATGGTGGTTTTACAAGGCTGCTGTAAGGAGGAGATCCAGACAAAGGAGGGTAAAGGAGCAGGCCTCCAGCTCCATGGTGGTTCTATAAGGCTATATACCAACATGCTTCAAGCAGACCACCATAGCCCCTGTGCCCAGAACACAAAGGCAACCTGCCTAAATGACTACAAACCCGTAGCACTCACGTTCGTAGCCACAAAGTGCTTTGAAAGGCTTGTAATGGCTCACATCAACACCATTATCCCAGAAACCCTAGACCCACTCCAATTTGCATACCGCCCAAACAGATCCACAGATGAAGCAATCTCTATTGCACTCCTCACTGGACTCTACCCACACACCCTCACTGGACTCTACCCACACACCCTCACTGGACTCTACCCACACACCCTCACTGGACTCTACCCACACACCCTCACTGGACTCTACCCACACACCCTCACTGGACTCTACCCACACACCCTCGCTGGACTCTACCCACACACACACACTCGCTGGACTCTACCCACACACACACACTCGCTGGACTCTACCCACACACACACACACTCGCTGGACTCTACCCACACACACACACTCGCTGGACTCTACCCACACACACCCTCGCTGGACTCTACCCACACACCCTCGCTGGACTCTACCCACACACCCTCGCTGGACTCTACCCACACACCCTCGCTGGACTCTACCAATACACCCTCGCTGGACTCTACCCACACACACACACTCGCTGGACTCTACCCACACACACACACTCGCTGGACTCTACCCACACACACACACTCGCTGGACTCTACCCACACACACACACACACTCAATTGGACTCTACCCACACACACACACACACTCACTGGACTCTACCCCCACACACACACACACACTCACTGGACTCTACCCACACACACACACACTCACTGGACTCTACCCACACACACACACTCACTGGACTCCACCCACACTGGACTGTACCCCCCCACACACAGTCACTGGACTCTACCCACACACCCTCACTGGACTCTACCCACACACACCCTCACTGGACTCTACCCACACACCCTCACTGGACTCTACCCACACCCTCACTGGACTCTACCCCCACACACACACACACACTCACTGGACTCTACCCACACACCCTCACTGGACTCTACCCACACCCTCACTGGACTCTACCCACACACCCTCACTGGACTCTACCCACACACCCTCACTGGACTCTACCCACACACCCTCACTGGACTCTACCCACACACCCTCACTGGACTCTACCCACACACCCTCACTGGACTCTACCCACACACCCTCACTGGACTCTACCCACACACCCTCACTGGACTCTACCCACACACCCTCACTGGACTCTACCCACACCCTCACTGGACTCTACCCACACACCCTCACTGGACTCTACCCACACACCCTCACTGGACTCTACCCACACACCCTCACTGGACTCTACCCACACACCCTCACTGGACTCTACCCACACACACACTCGCTGGACTCTACCCACACACCCTCACTGGACTCTACCCACACACACACTCGCTGGACTCTACCCACACACACACCCTCGCTGGACTGTACCCACACACCCTCGCTGGACTCTACCAATACACCCTCGCTGGACTCTACCCACACACCCTCACTGGACTCTACCCACACACACACACTCGCTGGACTCTACCCACACACACACACTCGCTGGACTCTACCCACACACACACACTCACTGGACTCTACCCACACACACACTCACTGGACTCTACCCACACACACACACACACACACACACACTCACTGGACTCTACCCACACACACACACACACACACACACTCACTGGACTCTACCCACACACACACACACACACACACACTCACTGGACTCTACCCACACACACACACACTCACTGGACTCTACCCACACACACACACTCACTGGACTCCACCCACACTGGACTGTACCCCCCCACACACAGTCACTGGACTCTACCCACACACCCTCACTGGACTCTACCCACACACACCCTCACTGGACTCTACCCACACACCCTCACTGGACTCTACCCACACCCTCACTGGACTCTACCCCCACACACACACACACACTCACTGGACTCTACCCACACACCCTCACTGGACTCTACCCACACACCCTCACTGGACTCTACCCACACACCCTCACTGGACTCTACCCACACACCCTCACTGGACTCTACCCACACACCCTCACTGGACTCTACCCACACACCCTCACTGGACTCTACCCACACACCCTCACTGGACTCTACCCACACACCCTCACTGGACTCTACCCACACCCTCACTGGACTCTACCCACACACCCTCACTGGACTCTACCCACACACCCTCGCTGGACTCTACCCACACACCCTCGCTGGACTCTACCCACACACCCTCGCTGGACTCTACCAATACACCCTCGCTGGACTCTACCCACACACACACACTCGCTGGACTCTACCCACACACACACACTCGCTGGACTCTACCCACACACACACACTCGCTGGACTCTACCCACACACACACACACACTCAATTGGACTCTACCCACACACACACACACACTCACTGGACTCTACCCCCACACACACACACACACTCACTGGACTCTACCCACACACACACACACTCACTGGACTCTACCCACACACACACACTCACTGGACTCCACCCACACTGGACTGTACCCCCCCACACACAGTCACTGGACTCTACCCACACACCCTCACTGGACTCTACCCACACACACCCTCACTGGACTCTACCCACACACCCTCACTGGACTCTACCCACACCCTCACTGGACTCTACCCCCACACACACACACACACTCACTGGACTCTACCCACACACCCTCACTGGACTCTACCCACACCCTCACTGGACTCTACCCACACACCCTCACTGGACTCTACCCACACACCCTCACTGGACTCTACCCACACACCCTCACTGGACTCTACCCACACACCCTCACTGGACTCTACCCACACACCCTCACTGGACTCTACCCACACACCCTCACTGGACTCTACCCACACACCCTCACTGGACTCTACCCACACACCCTCACTGGACTCTACCCACACCCTCACTGGACTCTACCCACACACCCTCACTGGACTCTACCCACACACCCTCACTGGACTCTACCCACACACCCTCACTGGACTCTACCCACACACCCTCACTGGACTCTACCCACACACACACTCGCTGGACTCTACCCACACACCCTCACTGGACTCTACCCACACACACACTCGCTGGACTCTACCCACACACACACCCTCGCTGGACTGTACCCACACACCCTCGCTGGACTCTACCAATACACCCTCGCTGGACTCTACCCACACACCCTCACTGGACTCTACCCACACACACACACTCGCTGGACTCTACCCACACACACACACTCGCTGGACTCTACCCACACACACACACTCACTGGACTCTACCCACACACACACTCACTGGACTCTACCCACACACACACACACTCACTGGACTCTACCCACACACACACACACACACACACACACTCACTGGACTCTACCCACACACACACACACACACACACACTCACTGGACTCTACCCACACACACACACACACACACACACTCACTGGACTCTACCCACACACACACACACTCACTGGACTCTACCCACACACACACACTCACTGGACTCCACCCACACTGGACTGTACCCCCCCACACACAGTCACTGGACTCTACCCACACACCCTCACTGGACTCTACCCACACACACCCTCACTGGACTCTACCCACACACCCTCACTGGACTCTACCCACACCCTCACTGGACTCTACCCCCACACACACACACACACTCACTGGACTCTACCCACACACCCTCACTGGACTCTACCCACACACCCTCACTGGACTCTACCCACACACCCTCACTGGACTCTACCCACACACCCTCACTGGACTCTACCCACACACCCTCACTGGACTCTACCCACACACCCTCACTGGACTCTACCCACACACCCTCACTGGACTCTACCCACACCCTCACTGGACTCTACCCACACACCCTCACTGGACTCTACCCACACACCCTCACTGGACTCTACCCACACACCCTCACTGGACTCTACCCACACACCCTCACTGGACTCTACCCACACACACACTCGCTGGACTCTACCCACACACCCTCACTGGACTCTACCCACACACACACTCGCTGGACTCTACCCACACACACACCCTCGCTGGACTGTACCCACACACCCTCGCTGGACTCTACCAATACACCCTCGCTGGACTCTACCCACACACCCTCACTGGACTCTACCCACACACACACACTCGCTGGACTCTACCCACACACACACACTCGCTGGACTCTACCCACACACACACTCACTGGACTCTACCCACACACACACACACACACACTCACTGGACTCTACCCACACACACACACACACACTCACTGGACTCTACCCACACACACACACACACACACACACTCACTGGACTCTACCCACACACCCTCACTGGACTCTACCCACACACCCTCACTGGACTCTACCCACACACCCTCACTGGACTCTACCCACACCCTCACTGGACTCTACCCACACACCCTCACTGGACTCTACCCACACACCCTCACTGGACTCTACCCACACACCCTCACTGGACTCTACCCACACACACACTCGCTGGACTCTACCCACACACCCTCACTGGACTCTACCCACACACACACTCGCTGGACTCTACCCACACACACACCCTCGCTGGACTGTACCCACACACCCTCGCTGGACTCTACCAATACACCCTCGCTGGACTCTACCCACACACCCTCACTGGACTCTACCCACACACACACACTCGCTGGACTCTACCCACACACACACACACACTCGCTGGACTCTACCCACACACACACACTCACTGGACTCTACCCACACACACACTCACTGGACTCTACCCACACACACACACACACACACTCACTGGACTCTACCCACACACACACACACACACACACACACACACACACACTCACTGGACTCTACCCACACACACACACACACACACACACTCACTGGACTCTACCCACACACACACACACACACACACACTCACTGGACTCTACCCACACACACACACACTCACTGGACTCTACCCACACACACACACTCACTGGACTCCACCCACACTGGACTGTACCCCCCCACACACAGTCACTGGACTCTACCCACACACCCTCACTGGACTCTACCCACACACACCCTCACTGGACTCTACCCACACACCCTCACTGGACTCTACCCACACCCTCACTGGACTCTACCCCCACACACACACACACACACACTCACTGGACTCTACCCACACACCCTCACTGGACTCTACCCACACCCTCACTGGACTCTACCCACACACCCTCACTGGACTCTACCCACACACCCTCACTGGACTCTACCCACACACCCTCACTGGACTCTACCCACACACCCTCACTGGACTCTACCCACACACCCTCACTGGACTCTACCCACACACCCTCACTGGACTCTACCCACACCCTCACTGGACTCTACCCACACACCCTCACTGGACTCTACCCACACACCCTCACTGGACTCTACCCACACACCCTCACTGGACTCTACCCACACACCCTCACTGGACTCTACCCACACACCCTCACTGGACTCTACCCACACACCCTCACTGGACTCTACCCACACACACACTCGCTGGACTCTACCCACACACCCTCACTGGACTCTACCCACACACACACTCGCTGGACTCTACCCACACACACACCCTCGCTGGACTGTACCCACACACCCTCGCTGGACTCTACCAATACACCCTCGCTGGACTCTACCCACACACCCTCACTGGACTCTACCCACACACACACACTCGCTGGACTCTACCCACACACACACACTCGCTGGACTCTACCCACACACACACACTCACTGGACTCTACCCACACACACACTCACTGGACTCTACCCACACACACACACACACACACTCACTGGACTCTACCCACACACACACACACACACACACACACACACACTCACTGGACTCTACCCACACACACACACACACACACACACTCACTGGACTCTACCCACACACCCTCACTGGACTCTACCCACACACACCCTCACTGGACTCTACCCACACACACACTCACTGGACTCTACCCACACACACACTCACTGGACTCTACCCACACTGGACTCTACCCCCACACACACACACACACACTCACTGGACTCTACCCACACACACACACACACACACACACACACTCACTGGACTCTACCCACACACACACACTCACTGGACTCTACCCACACACACACTGGACTCTACCCACACACACACTCACTGGACTCTACCCACACACACACTCACTGGACTCTACCCACACACACACACTCACTGGACTCTACCCACACACACTGGACTCTACCCACACACACACTCACTGGACTCTACCCACACACACTCACTGGACTCTACCCACACACACTGGACTCTACCCACACACACACTCACTCGCCTCTACCCACACACACACTCACTCGCCTCTACCCACACACACACTCACTCGCCTCTACCCACACACACACTCACTCGCCTCTACCCACACACACTCACTCGCCTCTACCCACACACTCACTCGTCTCTACCCACACACTCACTCGTCTCTACCCACACACTCACTCGCCTCTACCCACACACTCACTCGCCTCTACCCACACACTCACTCGCCTCTACCCACACACTCACTCGCCTCTACCCACACACTCACTCGCCTCTACCCACACACTCACTCGCCTCTACCCACACACTCACTTGCCTCTACCCACACACTCACTTGCCTCTACCCACACACTCACTTGCCTCTACCCACACACTCACTTGCCTCTACCCACACACACACACTCACTCGCCTCTACCCACACACACACACTCACTCGCCTCTACCCACATACACACACTCACTCGCCTCTACCCACACACACACACTCACTCGCCTATACCCACACACTCACTTGCCTCTACCCACACACTCACTTGCCTCTACCCACACACTCACTTGCCTCTACCCACACACTCACTTGCCTCTACCCACACACACACTTGCCTCTACCCACACACACACTTGCCTCTACACACACACACTCACTGGACTCTACCCACACACACACACTCACTCGCCTCTACCCACACACACACACACTCACTTGCCTCTACCCACACACACACACACACTCACTCGCCTCTACCCACACACTCACTCACTCGCCTCTACCCACACACTCACTCACTCGCCTCTACCCACACACACACTCACTCGCCTCTACCCACACACACACTCACTCACTCGCCTCTACCCACACACTCACTCACTCGCCTCTACCCACACACTCACTCACTCGCCTCTACCCACACACTCACTCACTCGCCTCTACCCACACACTCACTCACTCGCCTCTACCCACACACTCACTCGCCTCTACCCACACACACACTGGACTCTACCCACACACACACTCACTGGACTCTACCCACACACACTGGACTCTACCCACACACACTCACTGGACTCTACCCACACACCCACACACTCACTTGCCTCTACCCACACACTCACTCGCCTCTACCCACACACACACACACTCACTCGCCTCTACCCACACACACACTCGCCTCTACCCACACACACACTCACTCGCCTCTACACACACACACACTCACTCGCCTCTACACACACACACACTCACTCGCCTCTACACACACACACACTCACTCGCCTCTACACACACACTCACTCGCCTCTACCCACACACTCACTCGCCTCTACCCACACACTCACTCGCCTCTACCCACACACTCACTCGCCTCTACCCACACACTCACTCGCCTCTACCCACACACTCACTCGCCTCTACCCACACACTCACTCGCCTCTACCCACACACTCACTCGCCTCTACCCACACACTCACTCGCCTCTACCCACACACTCACTCGCCTCTACCCACACACTCACTCGCCTCTACCCACACACACACTCGCCTCTACCCACACACTCACTGGACTCTACCCACACACACACACTCACTCACTCGCCTCTACCCACACACTCACTCGCCTCTACCCACACACTCACTCGCCTCTACCCACACACTCACTCGCCTCTACCCACACACTCACTCGCCTCTACCCACACACTCACTCGCCTCTACCCACACACTCACTCGCTTCTACCCACACACTCACTCGCCTCTACCCACACACTCACTGGACTCTACCCACACACACACACTCACTCACTTGCCTCTACCCACACACACACACACTCACTCGCCTCTACCCACACACTCACTCGCCTCTACCCACACACTCACTCGCCTCTACCCACACACTCACTCGCCTCTACCCACACACTCACTCGCCTCTACCCACACACTCACTCGCCTCTACCCACACACTCACTCGCCTCTACCCACACACTCACTCGCCTCTACCCACACACTCACTGGACTCTACCCACACACACACACTCACTCACTTGCCTCTACCCACACACACACACACACTCACTCGCCTCTACCCACACACTCACTCGCCTCTACCCACACACTCACTCGCCTCTACCCACACACTCACTCGCCTCTACCCACACACTCACTCGCCTCTACCCACACACTCACTCGCCTCTACCCACACACTCACTCGCCTCTACCCACACACTCACTGGACTCTACCCACACACACACACTCACTCACTTGCCTCTACCCACACACACACTCACTCGCCTCTACCCACACACACACACACTCACTCGCCTCTACCCACACACACACTCACTCGCCTCTACCCACACACTCACTCGCCTCTACCCACACACTCACTCGCCTCTACCCACACACTCACTCGCCTCTACCCACACACACTCACTCGCCTCTACCCACACACACACTCACTCGCCTCTACCCACACACACACTCACTCGCCTCTACCCACACACACTCACTCGCCTCTACCCACACACACTCACTCGCCTCTACCCACACACACACTCACTCGCCTCTACCCACACACACACTCACTCGCCTCTACCCACACACACACTCACTCGCCTCTACCCACACACACACTCACTCGCCTCTACCCACACACACACTCACTCGCCTCTACCCACACACACACTCACTCGCCTCTACCCACACACACACTCACTCGCCTCTACCCACACACACACTCACTCGCCTCTACCCACACACACACTCACTCGCCTCTACCCACACACACACTTGCCTCTACCCACACACTCACTTGCCTCTACCCACACACTCACTTGCCTCTACCCACACACTCACTTGCCTCTACCCACACACTCACTTGCCTCTACCCACACACTCACTTGCCTCTACCCACACACTCACTTGCCTCTACCCACACACTCACTTGCCTCTACCCACACACTCACTTGCCTCTACCCACACACACACACTCACTGGACTCTACCCACACACACACACTCACTGGACTCTACCCACACACACTCACTTGCCTCTACCCACACACACTCACTTGCCTCTACCCACACACTCACTTGCCTCTACCCACACACACACACACACACTCACTTGCCTCTACCCACACACACACACTCACTTGCCACTACCCACACACACACACACTCACTTGCCTCTACCCACACACACACTCACTGGACTCTACCCACACACACTTGCCTCTACCCACACACACACACTCACTTGCCTCTACCCACACACACACACTCACTTGCCTCTACCCACACACACACACTCACTTGCCTCTACCCACACACACACACTCACTTGTCTCTACCCACACACACACTCACTTGCCTCTACCCACACTCACTTGCCTCTACCCACACACTCACTTGCCTCTACCCACACACTCACTTGCCTCTACCCACACACTCACTTGCCTCTACCCACACACTCACTTGCCTCTACCCACACACACACACTCACTTGTCTCTACCCACACACACACTCATTTGCCTCTACCCACACACTCACTTGCCTCTACCCACACACTCACTTGCCTCTACCCACACACTTACTTGCCTCTACACACACACACTCACTGGACTCTACACACACACTCGCTTGCCTCTACCCACCCACACACACACACTCGCTTGCCTCTACCCACACACACTCGCTTGCCTCTACCCACACACACACACTCGCTTGCCTCTACCCACACACACACACTCGCTTGCCTCTACCCACACACACACACACTCGCTTGCCTCTACCCACACACACACACTCGCTTGCCTCTACCCACACACACACACTCGCTTGCCTCTACCCACACACACTCGCTTGCCTCTACCCACACACACACACACACACTCGCTTGCCTCTACCCACACACACACACTCGCTTGCCTCTACCCACACACACTCGCTTGCCTCTACCCACACACACTCGCTTGCCTCTACCCACACACATACACACTCGCTTGCCTCTACCCACACACACACACGCTTGCCTCTACCCACACACACACTCACTCGCCTGCCTCTACCCACACACACACTCACTCGCCTGCCTCTACCCACACACACACACTCACTCGCCTGCCTCTACCCACACACACACTCACTCGCCTGCCTCTACCCACACACACTCACTCGCCTGCCTCTACCCACACACACTCACTCGCCTGCCTCTACCCACACACACACACTCACTCGCCTGCCTCTACCCACACACACTCACTCGCCTGCCTCTACCGACACACACACTCACTCGCCTGCCTCTACCGACACACACACACACACACTCACTCGCCTGCCTCTACCCACACACACACTCACTCGCCTGCCTCTACCCACACACACACTCACTCGCCTGCCTCTACCCACACACACTCACTCGCCTGCCTCTACCCACACACACACTCACTCGCCTGCCTCTACCCACACACACACTCACTCGCCTGCCTCTACCCACACACACTCACTCGCCTGCCTCTACCGACACACACACTCACTCGCCTGCCTCTACCGACACACACACACACACTCACTCGCCTGCCTCTACCGACACACACACTCACTCGCCTGCCTCTACCCACCCACACACTCACTCGCCTGCCTCTACCCACCCACACACTCACCTGCCTCTACCCACCCACACACTCACTCGCCTGCCTCTACCCACCCACACACACTCACTCACTCGCCTGCCTCTACCGACACACACACACACACTCACTCGCCTGCCTCTACCGACACACACACACACACTCACTCGCCTGCCTCTACCGACACACACACACACACTCACTCGCCTGCCTCTACCGACACACACACACACACTCACTCGCCTGCCTCTACCGACACACACACACACACTCACTCGCCTGCCTCTACCGACACACACACACACACTCACTCGCCTGCCTCTACCGACACACACACACTCACTCGCCTGCCTCTACCGACACACACACACTCACTCGCCTGCCTCTACCGACACACACACTCACTCGCCTGCCTCTACCGACACACACACTCACTCGCCTGCCTCTACCGACACACACACTCACTCGCCTGCCTCTACCCACCCACACACTCACTCGCCTGCCTCTACCCACCCACACACTCACTCGCCTCTACCCACACACACACACTCACTCGCCTCTACCCACACACTCACTCGCCTCTACCCACACACTCACTCGCCTCTACCCACACACTCACTCGCCTCTACCCACACACACACTCGCCTCTACCCACACACACACTCGCCTCTACCCACACACACACTCGCCTCTACCCACACACACACTCGCCTCTACCCACACACACACACTCACTGGACTCTACCCACACACACACACTCACTCGCCTCTACACACACACACACACACTCACTCGCCTCTACCCACACACTCACTCACTCGCCTCTACCCACACACTCACTCACTCGCCTCTACCCACACACTCACTCACTCGCCTCTACCCACACACTCACTCACTCGCCTCTACCCACACACACACTCACTCGCCTCTACCCACACACACACTCACTCGCCTCTACCCACACACACACTCACTCGCCTCTACCCACACACACACTCACTCGCCTCTACCCACACACACACTCGCCTCTACCCACACACACACTCGCCTCTACCCACACACACACACTCACTGGACTCTACCCACACACACACACTCACTCGCCTCTACACACACACACACACACACACTCACTCGCCTCTACCCACACACTCACTCGCCTCTACCCACACACTCACTCACTCGCCTCTACCCACACACTCACTCACTCGCCTCTACACACACACACTCACTCACTCGCCTCTACCCACACACACACTCACTCACTCGCCTCTACCCACACACACACTCACTCACTCGCCTCTACCCACCCACACACTCACTCACTCGCCTCTACCCACCCACACACTCACTCACTCGCCTCTACCCACCCACACACTCACTCACTCGCCTCTACCCACCCACACACTCACTCACTCGCCTCTACCCACACACACACTCACTCACTCGCCTCTACCCACCCACACACACACACGCCTCTACCCCCACACACTGGACTCTACCCCCCCACACTGGACTCTACCCCCCCACACTGGACTCTACCCCCCCACACTGGACTCTACCCCCCCACACTGGACTCTACCCCCCCACACTGGACTCTACCCCCCCACACTGGACTCTACCCCCCCACACTGGACTCTACCCCCCCACACTGGACTCTACCCCCCCACACTGGACTCTACCCCCCCACACTGGACTCTACCCCCCCACACTGGACTCTACCCCCCCACACTGGACTCTACCCCCCCACACTGGACTCTACCCCCCCACACTGGACTCTACCCCCCCACACTGGACTCTACCCCCCCACACTGGACTCTACCCCCCCACACTGGACTCTACCCCCCCACACTGGACTCTACCCCCCCACACTGGACTCTACCCCCCCACACTGGACTCTAACCCCCCACACTGGACTCTAACCCCCCACACTGGACTCTAACCCCCCACACTGGACTCTAACCCCCCACACTGGACTCTAACCCCCCACACTGGACTCTAACCCCCCACACTGGACTCTACCCCCCCACACTGGACTCTACCCCCCCACACTGGACTCTACCCCCCCACACTGGACTCTACCCCCCCACACTGGACTCTACCCCCCCACACTGGACTCTACCCCCCCACACTGGACTCTACCCCCCCACACTGGACTCTACCCCCCCACACTGGACTCTACCCCCCCACACTGGACTCTACCCCCCCACACTGGACTCTACCCCCCCACACTGGACTCTACCCCCCCACACTGGACTCTACCCCCCCACACTGGACTCTACCCCCCCACACTGGACTCTACCCCCCCACACTGGACTCTACCCCCCCACACTGGACTCTACCCCCCCACACTGGACTCTACCCCCCCACACTGGACTCTACCCCCCCACACTGGACTCTACCCCCCCACACTGGACTCTACCCCCCCACACTGGACTCTACCCCCCCACACTGGACTCTACCCCCCCACACTGGACTCTACCCCCCCACACTGGACTCTACCCCCCCACACTGGACTCTACCCCCCCACACTGGACTCTACCCCCCCACACTGGACTCTACCCCCCCACACTGGACTCTACCCCCCCACACTGGACTCTACCCCCCCACACTGGACTCTACCCCCCCACACTGGACTCTACCCCCCCACACTGGACTCTACCCCCCCACACTGGACTCTACCCCCCCACACTGGACTCTACCCCCCCACACTGGACTCTACCCCCCCACACTGGACTCTACCCCCCCACACTGGACTCTACCCCCCCACACTGGACTCTACCCCCCCACACTGGACTCTACCCCCCCACACTGGACTCTACCCCCCCACACTGGACTCTACCCCCCCACACTGGACTCTACCCCCCCACACTGGACTCTACCCCCCCACACTGGACTCTACCCCCCCACACTGGACTCTACCCCCCCACACTGGACTCTACCCCCACACACTGGACTCTACCCCCACACACTGGACTCTACCCCCACACACTGGACTCTACCCCCACACACTGGACTCTACCCCCACACACTGGACTCTACCCCCACACTGGACTCTACCCCCACACTGGACTCTACCCCCACACACACACACTGGACTCTACCCCCACACACACACACTGGACTCTACCCCCACACACTGGACTCTACCCCCACACACTGGACTCTACCCCCACACACTGGACTCTACCCCCACACACTGGACTCTACCCCCACACACTGGACTCTACCCCCACACACACACACTGGACTCTACCCCCACACACACTGGACTCTACCCCCACACACACACACTGGACTCTACCCCCACACACACACTGGACTCTACCCCCACACACACACTGGACTCTACCCCCACACACACACTGGACTCTACCCCCACACACACACTGGACTCTACCCCCACACACACACTGGACTCTACCCCCACACACACACACTGGACTCTACCCCCACACACACACACTGGACTCTACCCCCACACTACAACACGCATATGATGCTGCTGCCACTCTGTTTATTAACTATGCATAGTCACTATACCCTTACCTATATATTACCTCAATTACCTCTACTAACCATACCTTTGCACATTGACTCGGTACTGGTACTCCTTATTAGACATATTATTTTGTTACTATTTTTCGTTTAGTTCATGTTCCCTATTTTTGTTTTTTTACCTCTGCATTGTTGATTAAGGGCTCGTAAGTAAGCATTTCACGATACCTTTTCTATTTGGCGCACGTGACAAATAAAATGTGATTATGATTAATAAAGCCCGGCACATTAACAGTTAGGATATTGATTATAGACATAATTAAGTTGGAGTTTCCTCTCTCCTCACTTTTCTTAGAAAATAAGTCAAGGGCTGTTTCCTTATCTCCTCCCTCTGCTGCTGCCTCCATTGTTCTCAACGCCATTATGCCAATCACAACTTGGTCTAGGAAAAGGCGCCAATTTAAAACCACACTCATGTGTTTCAGAACCACGGACAGCGACCACTATCCAACGCAGGAGAACGCGCATGTTATAAAATCATTTTTATTAGTGTTGCACCATTGTTCTTACATAATATAACCATATATAACCATATATAACCATATATAACCATATGCAATTTCAGTAGCATGTCTTAGAGTGACGGACTGGGCCATCCCAACGGCCTCCACAACGGATCAGTCCACTCAGACAGGAGCCAGTCAGACTGGTGTACTGTACACCATGGAAGAAAAATAAAGTTATATTTCCGACTGCTCGACTAAAGACATTTCGGTCGACCAACAGCCTACAGAACGCAGAGTTAAAACTAGCCATTGACTAAATCATCTCAGGGAAAGTGTTAGGGTTTAATGGTCAGGGACCCAGCCTGCTTCACCCTCGGTAGTCTAGGGTTAGGGTACTTACCCTCGGTAGTCTAGGGTTAGGGTACTGACTCTCACCCTTGGTAGTCTAGGGTTAGGGTACTGACTCTCACCCCCGGGAGTCTAGGGTTAGGGTACTGACTCTCACCCCCGGGAGTCTAGGGTTAGGGTACTGACTCTCACCCCCGGGAGTCTAGGGTTAGGGTACTGACTCTCACCCCCGGGAGTCTAGGGTTAGGGTACTGACTCTCACCCCCGGGAGTCTAGGGTTAGGGTACTGACTCTCACCCCCGGGAGTCTAGGGTTAGGGTACTGACTCACCCTTGGTAGCCTTGGGTTTAGAGTGGCAGCTGAGACAGGAGTGGAGGGGGCAGCGGAAAACCTTGTCGAAAACCGTGAGGGCGTTGGGGCGGACACAGGCTTCATGGTAGAACTTCCCACAGTGCTGCACGTTACAACGATGCACCTCCCCCTCCGACAGCTTACAGCTGAAACACTGGTGCACCCCTGGAGAGAGACAGAGTCAGGGTTAACACGAGAGAGACAGAGCCAGGGTGAACACTGGAGAGAGACGGAGCCAGGGTGAACACTGGAGAGAGACGGAGCCAGGGTGAACACTGGAGAGACGGAGCCAGGGTGAACACTGGAGAGAGACGGAGCTAGGGTGAACACTGGAGAGAGAAGGAGCTAGGGTGAACACTGGAGAGAAACGGAGCCAGGGTGAACACTGGAGAGAGACGGAGCCAGGGTTAACACTGGAGAGAGACGGAGAGATGGGGTTAACCAGTCATTACCTGAGGTGCTACAGACAGGATGACCCTGTTCTTACCTGAGGTTCTACAGGATGACCCTGATCTTACCTGAGGTGCTACAGACAGGATGACCCTGTTCTTACCTGAGGTGCTACAGACAGGATGACCCTGATCTTACCTGAGGTGCTACAGACAGGATGACCCTGTTCTTACCTGAGGTGCTATAGACAGGATGACCCTGATCTTACTTGAGGTGCTACAGACAGGATGACCCTGTTCTTACCTGAGGTGCTACAGACAGGATGACCCTGATCTTACCTGAGGTGCTACAGACAGGATGACCCTGATCTTACCTGAGGTGCTACAGACAGGATGACCCTGATCTTACCTGAGGTGCTACAGACAGGATGACCCTGTTCTTACCTGAGGTGCTACAGACAGGATGACCCTGATCTTACCTGAGGTGCTACAGACAGGATGACCCTGATCTTACTTGAGGTGCTACAGACAGGATGACCCTGTTCTTACCTGAGGTGCTACAGACAGGATGACCCTGATCTTACCTGAGGTGCTACAGACAGGATGACCCTGATCTTACCTGAGGTGCTACAGACAGGATGACCCTGATCTTACCTGAGGTGCTACAGACAGGATGACCCTGATCTTACCTGAGGTGCTACAGACAGGATGACCCTGATCTTACCCGAGGTGCTACAGACAGGATGACCCTGTTCTTACCTGAGGTGCTACAGACAGGATGACCCTGTTCTTACCTGAGGTGCTACAGACAGGATGACCCTGTTCTTACCTGAGGTGCTACAGACAGGATGACCCTGTTCTTACCTGAGGTGCTACAGACAGGATGACCCTGCTCTTACCTGAGGTGCAGTCTGGACAGAGCAGCTTGTCCTGTGGTTTCAGGGTGGATCCTAGACAGGAGAGGTGAAAGGACCCACAGCACTGACCCTCACATGGCACCACATCCTCTCCAGCCTGCTCACACACCTATAACAAACACCGTCAGCAACATAGTGAACCCCACACCGACGACAGTCAGACAGCAGCATAGTGAACCCCACACCGACAACAGTCAGACAGCAGCATAGTGAACCCCACACCGACAACAGTCAGACAGCAGCATAGTGAACCCCACACCGACAACAGTCAGACAGCAGCATAGTGAACCCCACACCGACAAGTCAGAGAGCAGCATAGTGAACACCACACCGACAACAGTCAGACAGCAGCATAGTGAACCACACACCGACGACAGACAGCAACATAGTGAACCCCACACCGACAAGTCAGACAGCAGCATAGTGAACCCCACACCGACAAGTCAGAGAGCAGCATAGTGAACACCACACCAACAAGTCAGAGAGCAGCATAGTGAACACCACACCGACAACAGTCAGACAGCAGCATAGTGAACCCCACACCGACAACAGCCAGACAGCAGCATAGTGAACCCCACATCGACAACGGTCAGACAGCAACATAGTGAACCCCACACCGACAACAGTCAGACAGCAGCATCGTGAACCCCACACCGACAACAGACAAACAGCAGCATAGTGAACCCCACACCGACAACAGTCAGACAGCAGCATAGTGAACCACACATCTACAAACAGAACACACTGAAACTCCTCCCCCAACCCTAGGAGATGAGCTGTTCTCACCTGACAGACAGATTCCTTTTTGGGGCCTCCTCCGTTAGTCTTCTTGGCCCCGTTGGTCTGGTCTATGCTGTCACTGGGGGACTCTGGACGCTCTTCAATGCCAGAGCCCTCTGGCTCAGGACTGGCTGCTGCTTTCTTCCTCTTCTTGGTCTGGGAGGATGCTAATTGGCTGGCTGAGTCCAGCCTCCTCTTCCTGATTGGCTTTGTCTTCTCTAGTTCTTTAGAACTAGTGAATCCTTTAACATGTGTCTCCGTTTTCTTTCTGTTTCTCATCTTCGTGGGGGCGGAGGACTCTGCTGACACAGCCTGGGGTTAGAGTTAGGAGAGGAAGATCCGACTCGTCATCATGGACATCTAAAAAGGCAACACACTGGCAGTGTTTTCCAAAAGTATATGGAGTAGCCAGCCAACTAGAAAAAGGGGCCAGACAGGTTCCCACGGGCCAGCTTGGTGTTGGTGGCCTCCGGTACATTCTAATGCCTTGATTCCATCCAAAACACGCAGCTAAATTATTTAATGCTTTAATTGAGTTTACTTCCCAGAGAAAAAGTCCTGCGGGGTCTAGTTTTGTCTTATCTTGATTATTGTCCAGTCCTGTGGTCGAGTGCTGCAAGGATAGACCTAGTTAAGCTGCAGCTGTCGGGCTGCGTGCGTATTGATGTGTAGTAGAGGTCGACCGATTAATCGGAATGGCCGATTAATTAAGGCCGATTTCAAGTTTTCATAACAATCCGAAATCGGTATTTATGGACAGCAATTTGGCCTAATTTGTTTTACACCTTTATTTAACTAGGCAAGTCAGTTAAGAACACATTCTTATTTTCAATGACGGCCTAGGAACGGGTAGGGTTAACGACAGATTTTTACATTGTCAGCTCGGGGATTCAATCTTGCAACCTTACAGTTCACTAGTCCAACGCTCTAACCACCTGCCTCTCATTGCACTCCACGAGGAGCCTGCCTGTTACGCAAATGCAGTAGAAGCCAAGGTAAGTTGCTAGCTAGCATTAAACTTATCTTATAAAAAACAATCAATCAATCATAATCACTAGGTAATTATACATGGTTGATGATACTAGTTTATCTAGCGTGTCCTAAGTTGCATATAATCGATGCGGTGCGTATTCGTGAAAAAGGACTGTCGTTGCTCCAATGTGTACCGAACCATAAACATCAATGCCTTTCTTAAAATCAATACACAGGAGTATATATTTTTAAACCTGCATATTTAGCTAAAAGAAATCCAGGTTAGCAGGCAATATTAATCAGGTGAAATTGTGTCACTTCTCTTGCGTTCATTGCACGCAGAGTCAGTGTATATGCAACAGTTTGGGCTGCCTAACTTGCCAGAATTGTACGTAATTATGACATAACATTGAAGGTTGTGCAATGTAACAGGAATATTTAGACTTATGGTTGCCACCTGTTAGATAAAATATGGAAAGGTACCGTATTTCACTGAAAGAATAAACGTCTTGTTTTCGAGATGATAGTTTCCGGATTCGACCATATTAATGACCTAAGGCTCGTATTTCTGTGTGTTATTATGTTATAATTAAGTCTATGATTTGATAGAGCAGTCTGACTGAGCGGTGGTAGGCAGCAGCAGGTTTGCAAGTATTCATTCAAACAGCACTTTCCTGCATTTTGCCAGCAGCCCTTTGCTGTGCTTCAAGCATTGCGCTGTTTATGACTTCAAGCCCATCAACTCCCAAGATGAGGCTGGTGTAACCGATGTGAAATGGCTAGCTAGTTAGCAGGGTGCGCGCTAATAGCGTTTCAAACGTCACTCGCTCTGAGACTTGGAGTAGTTATTCCCCTTGCTCTGCATGGGTAACACTGCTTCGAGGGTGGCTGTTGTCGTTGTGTTCCTGGTTCGAGCCCAGGTAGGAGCGAGGAGAGGGACGGAAGCTATACTGTTACACTGGCAATACTAAAGTGCCTATAAGAACATCCAATAGTCAAAGGTATATGAAATACAAATGTTATAGAGAGAAATAGTCCTATAATTCCTATAACTACAACCTAAAACTTCTTACCTGGGAATATTGAAGACTCATGTTAAAAGGAACCACCAGCTTTCATATGTTCTCATGTTCTGAGCAAGGAACTTAAACGTTAGCTTTCTTACATGGAACATATTGCACTTTTACTTTCTTCTCCAACACTTTGTTTTTGCATTATTTAAAACAAATTGAACATGTTTCATTATTTAATTGAGGCTAAATTGATTTATTGATGTATTATATTAAGTTAAAATAAGTGTTCATTCAGTATCGTTGTAATTGTCATTATTACAAATAAAAAAATATTTAAAAAAATATATATATTATTATAATTATTTTTTTTTTTTTTTTTTTTTTTTTTTTTTTTTTTTTTTATAAATCGGCCGATTGATCGGTATCGGCTTTTTTGGTCCTCCAATAAATCGGTATCGGCGTTGAAAAAAATCATAATCGGTCGACCTCTAATATGTAGGCTGTATGTGTGTGTATTGATACGTAGGCTGTGTGTGTGTGTGTGTGTGTGTGTGTGTGTGTGTGTGTGTGTGTGTGTGTGTATTGATATGTAGGCTGTGTGTGTGTGTGTATTGATACAGTGCCTTGCGAAAGTATTCGGCCCCCTTGAACTTTGCGACCTTTTGCCACATTTCAGGCTTCAAACAAAGATATAAAACTGTATTTTTTTGTGAAGAATCAACAACAAGTGGGACACAATCATGAAGTGGAACGACATTTATTGGATACTTCAAACTTTTTTAACAAATCAAAAACTGAAAAATTGGGCATGCAAAATTATTCAGCCCCCTTAAATTAATACTTTGTAGCGCCACCTTTTGCTGCGATTACAGCTGTAAGTCGCTTGGGGTATGTCTCTATCAGTTTTGCACATCGAGAGACTGAAATGTTTTCCCATTACTCCTTGCAAAAGCTCGAGCTCAGTGAGGTTGGATGGAGAGCATTTGTGAACAGCAGTTTTCAGTTCTTTCCACAGATTCTGGATTGGATTCAGGTCTGGACTTTGACTTGGCCATTCTAACACCTGGATATGTTTATTTTTGAACCATTCCATTGTAGATTTTGCTTTATGTTTTGGTTCATTGTCTTGTTGGAAGACAAATCTCCGTCCCAGTCTCAGGTTTTTTGCAGACTGCATCAGGTTTTCTTCCAGAATGGTCCTGTATTTGGCGCCATCCATCTTCCCATCAATTTTAACCATCTTCCCTGTCCCTGCTGAAGAAAAGCAGGCCCAAACCATGATGCTGCCACCACCATGTTTGACAGTGGGGATGGTGTGTTCAGCTGTGTTGCTTTTACGCCAAACATAACGTTTTGCATTGTTGCCAAAAAGTTCAATTTTGGTTTCATCTGACCAGAGCACCTTCTTCCACATGTTTGGTGTGTCTCCCAGGTGGCTTGTGGCAAACTTTAAACAACACTTTTTATGGATATCTTTAAGAAATGGCTTTATTCTTGCCACTCTTCCATAAAGGCCAGATTTGTGCAATATACGACTGATTGTTGTCCTATGGAGAGAGTCTCCCACCTCAGCTGTAGATCTCTGCAGTTCATCCAGAGTGATCATGGGCCTCTTGGCTGCATCTCTGATCAGTCTTCTCCTTGTATGAGCTGAAAGTTTAGAGGGACGGCCAGGTCTTGGTAGATTTGCAGTGGTCTGATACTCCATCCATTTCAATATTATCGCTTGCACAGTGCTCCTTGGGATGTTTAAAGCTTGGGAAATCTTTTTGTATCCAAATCCGGCTTTAAACTTCTTCACAACAGTATCTCGGACCTGCCTGGTGTGTTCCTTGTTCTTCATGATGCTCTCTGCGCTTTTAACGAACCTCTGAGACTATCACAGTGCAGGTGCATTTATACGGAGACTTGATTACACACAGGTGGATTGTATTTATCATCATTAGTCATTTAGGTCAACATTGGATCATTCAGAGATCCTCACTGAACTTCTGGAGAGAGTTTGCTGCACTGAAAGTAAAGGGGCTGAATAATTTTGCACGCCCAATTTTTCAGTTTTTGATTTGTTAAAAAGTTTGAAATATCCAATAAATGTCGTTCCACTTCACGATTGTGTCCCACTTGTTGTTGATTCTTCACAAAAAAATACAGTTTTATATCTTTATGTTTGAAGCCTGAAATGTGGCAAAAGGTCGCAAAGTTCAAGGGGGCCGAATACTTTCGCAAGGCACTGTATGTGGGCTGTTTGTGTGTGTATTGATATGTGGGCTGTGTGTGTGTGTATTGATATGTGGGCTGTGTGTGTGTGTATTGATGTGTGGGCTGCGTGTGTGTGTATTGATGTGTGGGCTGCGTGTGTGTGTATTGATATGTGGGCTGCGTGTGTGAGTATTGATATGTAGGCTGTGTGTATTGATATGTAGGCTGTGTGTATTGATATGTAGGCTGTGTGTGTGTGTGTGTGTTGATATGTAGACTGTGTGTTGATATGTAGGCTGTGTGTGTGTATTGATATGTAGGCTGTGTGTGTATTAATATGTGGGCTGTGTGTGTATTAATATGTGGGCTGTGTGTGTATTGATGTGTAGGCTGTGTGTGTGTTGAGATGCAGGCTGTGTGTGTATTGATGTGTAGGCTGTGTGTGTGTGTGTCTGGGTGTGTGTGTGTGTATTGATATGTAGGCTGTGTGTGTGTCTATTGATATGTGGGCTGCGTGTGTGTGTGTGTGCGTGAGTATTGATATGTGGGCTGTGTGCGTGTGTATTGATATGTGGGCTGCGTGTGTGTGTATTGATATGTGGGCTGCGTGTGTGTGTATTGATATGTGGGCTGCGTGTGTGTGTATTGATATGTGGGCTGCGTGTGTGTGTATTGATATGTGGGCTGCGTGTGTGTGTATTGATATGTGGGCTGCGTGTGTGTGTATTGATATGTGGGCTGCGTGTGTGTGTATTGATATGTGGGCTGCGTGTGTGTGTATTGATATGTGGGCTGTGTGTGTGTGTATTGATATGTGGGCTGTGTGTGTGTGTATTGATATGTGGGCTGTGTGTGTGTGTATTGATATGTGGGCTGTGTGTGTGTGTATTGATATGTGGTTGCGCGTTGTACGAGATCTTCAGTTTCTTGGCAATTTCTCGCATGGAATAGCCTTCATTTCTCAGAACGAGAATAGACTTATGCGTTTCAGAAGAAAGATCCTTTGTTTCTGGCCATTTTGAGCCTGTAATCGAACCCACAAATGCTGATTCTCCAGATACTCAACGAGCATAAAGGCCAGTTTTATTGCTTCTTTAATCAGGAAAACAGTTTTCAGCTGTGCTAACATAATTGAAAAAGGGTTTTCTAATGATCAATTAGCCTTTTAAAATGATACACTTGTATTAGCTAAAACAACGTGCCATTGGAACACAGGCGTGATGGTTGTTGATAATGGGCCTCTATGCCTATTTTTATTTTTTTATACCTATATTTAACTAGGCAAGTCAGTTAAGAACAAATTCTTATTTTCAATGACGGCCTAGGAACAGTGGGTTAATTGCCTGTTCAGGGGCAGAACGACAGATTTGTACCTGGTCAGCTCGGGGATTTAAACTTGCAACCTTTCAGTTACTACCCTGCCGCCCCAATGTAGATATGTAGATATTCCCTTAAAAATATATATATATATCGTTTCCAGCTACAATAGTCATTTACAACATTAATGTCTACACTGTATTTCTGATCAAATTGATGTTATTTAAAAAGGACAATTTTTATTTTTTTGCTTTTCTTTAAAAAATAAGGACATTTCTCAGTGACCCCAAACTATTGAACAGCAGTGTATACACAGCCAAGTTCTTCTCATGCTCCCTACACACAGCCAAGTTCTTCTCATGCTCCCTACACACAGCCAAGTTCTTCTCATGCTCCCTACACACAGCCAAGTTCTTCTCATGCTCCCTACACACAGCCAAGTTCTTCTCATGCTCCCTACACACAGCCAAGTTCTTCTTATGCTCCCTACACACAGCCATGTTCTTCTCATGCTCCCTACACACAGCCATGTTCTTCTCATGCTCCCTACACACAGCCATGTTCTTCTCATGCTCCCTACACACAGCCATGTTCTTCTCATGCTCCCTACACACAGCCATGTTCTTCTCATGCTCCCTACACACAGCCATGTTCTTCTCATGCTCCCTATACACAGCCAAGTTCTTCTCATGCTCCCTACACACAGCCATGTTCTTCTCATGCTCCCTACACACAGCCATGTTCTTCTCATGCTCCCTATACACAGCCAAGTTCTTCTCATGCTCCCTACACACAGCCAAGTTCTTCTCATGCTCCCTACACACAGCCATGTTCTTCTCATGCTCCCTACACACAGCCATGTTCTTCTCATACTCCCTACACACAGCCATGTTCTTCTCATGCTCCCTACACACAGCCATGTTCTTCTCATGCTCCCTATAAACAGCCATGTTCTTCTCATGCTCCCTACACACAGCCATGTTCTTCTCATGCTCCCTACACACAGCCATGTTCTTCTCATGCTCCCCACACACAGCATGTTCTTCTCATGCTTCCTACACACAGCCATGTTCTTCTCATGCTCCCTATAAACAGCCATGTTATTCTCATGCTCCCTACACACAGCCATGTTCTTCTCATGCTCCCTACACACAGCCATGTTATTCTCGTGCTCCCTACACACAGCCATGTTCTTCTCGTGCTCCCTACACACGGCCATGTTCTTCTCGTGCTACCTACAGACGGCCATGTTCTTCTCGTGCTCCCTACACACAGCCATGTTCTTCTCATGCTCCCTACACACAGCCAAGTTCTTCTTATGCTCCCTACACACAGCCAAGTTCTTCTTATGCTCCCTACACACAGCCATGTTCTTCTCATGCTCCATATACACAGCCATGTTCTTCTCATGCTCCCTACACACAGCCATGTTCTTCTCATGCTCCCTATACACAGCCATGTTCTTCTCTTGCTCCCTACACACAGCCATGTTCTTCTCATGCTCCCTACACACAGCCATGTTCTTCTCATGCTCCCTATAAAAAGCCATGTTCTTCTCATGCTCCCTACACACAGCCATGTTCTTCTCTTGCTTCCTACACACAGCCATGTTCTTCTCATGCTCCCTACACAGCCATGTTCTTCTCATGCTCCCTACACACAGCCATGTTCTTCTCATGCTTCCTACAGACAGCCATGTTCTTCTCATGCTTCCTACAGACAGCCATGTTCTTCTCATGCTCCCTATACACAGCCATGTTCTTCTCATGCTCCCTATACACAGCCATGTTCTTCTCATGCTCCATATACACAGCCATGTTCTTCTCATGCTCCCTACAGACAGCCATGTTCTTCTCATGCTCCCTACAGACAGCCATGTTCTTCTCATGCTCCCTATACACAGCCATGTTCTTCTCATGCTCCCTATACACAGCCATGTTCTTCTCATGCTCCCTATACACAGCCATGTTCTTCTCATGCTCCCTACACACAGCCATGTTCTTCTCATGCTCCCTACACACAGCCATGTTCTTCTCATGCTCCCTACACACAGCCATGTTCTTCTCATGCTCCCTACACACAGCCATGTTCTTCTCATGCTCCCTACACACAGCCATGTTCTTCTCATGCTCCCTACACACAGCCATGTTCTTCTCATGCTCCCTACACACAGCCATGTTCTTCTCATGCTCCCTACAGACAGCCATGTTCTTCTCATGCTCCATATACACAGCCATGTTCTTCTCATGCTCCCTATACACAGCCATGTTCTTCTCATGCTCCCTATACACAGCCATGTTCTTCTCATGCTCCCTATACACAGCCATGTTCTTCTCATGCTCCCTACACACAGCCATGTTCTTTTCTAATTACTGTGTGTGTATAGCGAAGTTATTTTTATTCCTCAGGTCATTATTTCTATTTAATAATATCTTTAACTCTGCGTTGTTGGAAACGGACCCATAAGTAAGCATTTTACTGTTAGTCTACACCCATTGTCTACAAAGCATGTGACAATTCAAATTTGAGTAAATGGCCTATGCACCACGACTCTGCGTGGCTGGCTATGTGAAACACAAAAGAAAATAAATTAATTTGCCAGAAAACTAGGCTAAGTTAATTTCGACTCATCATTCGTTACCCCTTACCATTGTAATGCATGTGCAAATTCACTCGAAGGAGCATCATGCTCTCTCCCTCTTTAATGTAATGAAATTTGACTGCAACCAGCTACAGCGCACACATCACACAGGTACCAGGAGGTGGAACAGACTGTCAAACCAGCAGTGTCCCGTCATCGCTCGCTTTGTGACTGACAGGTGACTTTCCTCTCAATAGATCGCTAAGAGATGCATATCGTTCATTCTAGCAGGAGAGGGCTCAACTTAATTTTCTGACTACAGAATTTAAACTTTTAAATGAAAAGTAGCCTGGGTAATATGAAGTGGAAAAAGTCTTACCGGCTGTTTAGCTGACAACCAGTGCAAATGGTCATACTGGACACACCAGTTTCATACCGTATAATAACTCACCTTCTGTTTGTCACCAACTCCGCGTTTCTTCTTGGGTTGTTGGTCCTTGTCCTCATCGATCTCTAGAGCTTGTTTACAAGGCAGCTGCTTCTTCTGAGGATCCTTCTTACCTGGAAACAAGTTAGAGGCCAGATTGTGGTAAAACTACAACTGACAGACCCTCATGAGAAACATTCACCTGATCAGTAGAGACTGTGGAACTAACGGCAAGTATGAACAACAACTTTTCACCTTTAGGTTCTGTCTTCAGCTGTTCTTTAACAGGAAAGGTCTTGGTACCTTTCTTAGCTAGGAGGAAAACCAAAAATGTTAGCTGATCTCTGACACATTTTACAAAACTAAACTAACCCCTACCTATAACTGACGATATGTTGATGACCCCAACTTACCTATAGGTGCATGTGACAGGGTTTCTAGCATGTTGGTAGCCAAGGCAACCCCTTTGGACTTCTTCCTCCCCGTCTTGGCAGGTAGTTGAGGTTTCAGTTTGGACTTCTTCTGTTTCTGCTTGTGAGGTTCAAGTAGTTCTGTCTCTGAGCTAGGGGAGACAAGATCCTACAAACAACAACTTCCTCAAAATAAGGACAACACAAGAGTGAAAATAGTCCCTTCTAAACACAATACATTTGGCCTGTAAATAACATAGTATGTCAGTCCCTTCCTGTAAATAACATAGTATGTCAGTCCCTTCCTGTAAATAACATAGTATGTCAGTCCCTTCCTGTAAATAACATAGTATGTCAGTCCCTTCCTGTAAATAACATAGTATGTCAGTCCCTTCCTGTAAATAACATAGTATGTCAGTCCCTTCCTGTAAATAACATAGTATGTCAGTCCCTTCCTGTAAATAACATAGTATGTCAGTCCCTTCCTGTAAATAACATAGTATGTCAGTCCCTTCCTGTAAATAACATAGTATGTCAGTCCCTTCCTGTAAATAACATAGTATGTCAGTCCCTTCCTGTAAATAACATAGTATGTCAGTCCCTTCCTGTAAATAACATAGTATGTCAGTCCCTTCCTGTAAATAACATAGTATGTCAGTCCCTTCCTGTAAATAACATAGTATGTCAGTCCCTTCCTGTAAATAACATAGTATGTCAGTCCCTTCCTGTAAATAACATAGTATGTCAGTCCCTTCCTGTAAATAACATAGTATGTCAGTCCCTTCCTGTAAATAACATAGTATGTCAGTCCCTTCCTGTAAATAACAGTATGTCAGTCCCTTCCTGTAAATAACAGTATGTCAGTCCCTTCCTGTAAATAACATAGTATGTCAGTCCCTTCCTGTAAATAACATAGTATGTCAGTCCCTTCCTGTAAATAACATAGTATGTCAGTCCCTTTCTGTAAATAACATAGTATGTCAGTCCCTTCCTGTAAATAACATAGTATGTCAGTCCCTTCCTGTAAATAACAGTATGTCAGTCCCTTTCTGTAAATAACAGTATGTCAGTCCCTTTCTGTAAATAACAGTATGTCAGTCCCTTTCTGTAAATAACAGTATGTCAGTCCCTTCCTGTAAATAACATAGTATGTCAGTCCCTTCCTGTAAATAACATAGTATGTCAGTCCCTTTCTGTAAATAACAGTATGTCAGTCCCTTCCTGTAAATAACAGTATGTCAGTCCCTTCCTGTAAATAACATAGTATGTCAGTCCCTTCCTGTAAATAACATAGTATGTCAGTCCCTTTCTGTAAATAACATAGTATGTCAGTCCCTTTCTGTAAATAACATAGTATGTCAGTCCCTTTCTGTAAATAACATAGTATGTCAGTCCCTTCCTGTAAATAACATAGTATGTCAGTACCTTCCTGTAAATAACATAGTATATCAGTCCCTCTCTGTAAATAACATAGTATATCAGCCCCTTCCTGTAAATAATATAATATATCAGTCCCTTCCAGGATTCCCATGATTCTGCGATCGCATAATTCACAGCAAAAATCAACCAATCAGTGCATAGTGCAAGAGCTCGCAATTTTGACAAATCCCCGCTGAAAGAATCAAGGGGAGTGCCGCTTTAGTAGGGCGGTCGGCACTCTGCTAACCTTGGCTTTAGTAGGGCGGTCGGCACTCTGCTAACCTTGGCTTTAGTAGGGCGGTCGGCACTCTGCTCTCCCCAGTCTGTTTATGGCGAGCACTGCTCAAAGCACTGAGTGCAATTTGCCAGCATTGCCGTTTTAAACTCTAAAGCTTAACACGGATCACGAATTAACAATCTTTCTGGATAAAAATAAATACATTGTAATACTGTTTTAAAAGTACATCTTCCTTATGACCCTGTCAGGAATATATTTTTTTTAAATCACAATGTCTTATTAAAAAAATTATTAGAAAGAAATATCGATCTTCAAATTGAAAGTGATTGATCACCTTTGAATCTATTTGGGTTTTTTTGAAAGAGAGAAGGAATGGGAGGTGCATCCATGCTGATAGCAAGCCCCAAGCATGATGGAGAGGAGAGGTGAGTGGGAATGGGAGGTGCATCCATGCTGATAGCAAGCCCCAAGCATGATGGAGAGGAGAGGTGAGTGGGAATGGGAGGTGCATCCATGCTGATAGCAAGCCCCAAGCATGATGGAGAGGAGAGGTGAGTGGGAATGGGAGGTGCATCCATGCTGATAGCAAGCCCCAAGCATGATGGAGAGGAGAGGTGAGTGGGAATGGGAGGGTCATCTCGTGCTGATAGCAAGCCCCAAGCATGATGGAGAGGAGAGGTGAGTGGGAATGGGAGGGTCATCTCGTGCTGATAGCAAGCCCCAAGCATGATGGAGAGGAGAGGTGAGTGGGAATGGGAGGGTCATCTCGTGCTGATAGCAAGCCCCAAGCATGATGGAGAGGAGAGGTGAGTGGGAATGGGAGGGTCATCTCGTGCTGATAGCAAGCCCCAAGCATGATGGAGAGGAGAGGTGAGTGGGAATGGGAGGGTCATCTCGTGCTGATAGCAAGCCCCAAGCATGATGGAGAGGAGAGGTGAGTGGGAATGGGAGGGTCATCTCGTGCTGATAGCAAGCCCCAAGCATGATGGAGAGGAGAGGTGAGTGGGAATGGGAGGGTCATCTCGTGCTGATAGCAAGCCCCAAGCATGATGGAGAGGAGAGGTGAGTGGGAATAGGAGGGTCATCTCGTGCTGATAGCAAGCCCCAAGCATGATGGAGAGGAGAGGTGAGTGGGAATGGGAGGGTCATCTCGTGCTGATAGCAAGCCCCAAGCATGATGGAGAGGAGAGGTGAGTGGGAATGGGAGGGTCATCTCGTGCTGATAGCAAGCCCCAAGCATGATGGAGAGGTGTGTGTGGATTTGTTCAGGAAAATAAACACAAATGAGCACTTTAGATGTTTCGAATTGTTTTTGTTATCTGCTGGAAACCATCCTAAAACTGAGCACATATGACTTTTTATTAATTTATATGAAATTAACGTGGAAAAAACATAGCAAAATGTAAGGCAGGATTTCAGAAAAGCTGCCGCAAAAATCAAGCATTTTTTGCCGCAGAAATCACAAAAAACTGTTGCGAAATCCTGGAGGGACAGGTATATAGACCATGAAAATGATTCTAGTTTATCCAGACCTGAGAGGGCATCTCTGTTTGTCCTTTATGGGAGACCAGGACTTTAGTCTTCTTAGTTGTTTCCTTTTTCAGTGTTGAAGTGGTCTGCTTCCGTTTCCCTTGTTTCTCAGTTCCATCTGTTGTTCTGGGGCCACCGCTCTTCTTTTTCTCCAGTGAAGTGCTGCATTCTGTGGGGGTGGGCTGGACCTGGGGACTGGTTGGGCTGGGAGACAGGAGGGTCAGCCTGGATGGCTCCTGGTCCGGGATTTGGGCCTTTGTCTGCTCTGGTCCAAGGTCGAGGCCATGCTCAGCGGGACCGAGCTCAGCGGGGACATGCTCAGCGCAGCCGGGCTCAGCGGGGCCGGGCTCAGCCAGCAGGCGGGGGTTGAGGTGTGGCCCGTTAGTATCGTAGGTAAAGGTGTACTTGGCCAGGCGTTCCTCCAGGGCCAGGCTGGCAGCTTCCTTGGCCTGAGTGATGCCAACCACCCACTGGGCATGGAGCTTCCTGGGTACAGAAGAAGTGGTACTCTGGGGACAGAGGACAGTAGAGCTCAGGCTGACAGTACAGCTCAGGCTGACAGTACAGCTCAGGCTGACAGTAGAGCTCAGGCTGACAGTAGAGCTCAGGCTGACAGTAGAGCTCAGGCTGACAGTAGAGCTCAGGCTGACAGTAGAGCTCAGGCTGACAGTAGAGCTCAGGCTGACAGTAGAGCTCAGGTTGACAGTGGAGCTCAGGCTGACAGTAGAGCTCAGGCTGACAGTACAGCTCAGAGGACAGTGATGACATTGCTAGAAAAGGTACATTTCCTGAAGAAAACTTGAGTAATTGAGTAAGGGTTTAAGGTTACTGTACCTTTATGTGGAAGACCCGGGAAGATGGTTGTTTGTTGCCATGGCAGAGCTCAACATATTGCTCCTCCCTACTGAAGGAGGCCATGTTCTTCTGAAAGATGTAGCCCCTCTCCGGGGTGTTCCCAAAATACTGGACGTGATATAGGATGCCAGACGTATGGCTGTTAATTGCTAAAAAAAAAAGTTACATTAAAAACAGTTAGAACTTCTGTGCAAAAATATTCCACTGGTTACTATTGCCATCTAAAACATGCTTTCTAATGTCTCTTTTCAATCTAACCAAACTGTGTGTATAAGAACATGGCAGGTAGTCTGTTCTGTTACGTGTTTTTACCTTTGTGTTTGAGGTGTGTGTTGAGTTCTGGGTCGGTAGAGACCATGCAGGGCCACCATGGGTATCCTGACACCTTGGTCCACACGACATCACCCACAGAGAACACTGTATTGACAGGGAGCTCCTCTTCCTGTCTCTGTTCCACCAGTGGACTGGCCTGCTGGATCTGAGAGGAACAGCATGCTGTCAGAAACCTCAATATTAACACTGAGGATCAGGAGGACTCTCACAAACAAGGACTCACAACGAGTGTATGATAAAGTTCTATTGAATCACAAAGACTGACAGGCACAAGTGACACTCTATGATCAACCTTTCATTTGGTCAGGGTCCAGCCCATAGAGATACAACAGTTGTTCTATGTCAATGATCTGGCCTTCTGTGTATTGAACTATAGAACCCACCTGTTGTGGTGCAGCAGTGCACTCCTCTGGCTGACTGGCAGCTGACACCCCCACAGGAACTGGGTCATGGTTAGAGGCAAGTTGGTGCAGAGGTTTGGGTTTGATGAGTCTCCTCTTCCTCCCCGCCCTACTGGCTGGAACCAGGAGGTCCTCAGTAGGCAGGTTGGGCCCCTCTCCACAGAACGTCTCGAAGCGCGCCAGCTTCCCCTTGGACACCATCTTGGTGATCTTCAGTTTAATCTCAGGGGAGGTGGCCTTCCTCTGGGGGCTGGGGTGGGAGGAGGGGGCCTCAGTACCCTTCAGGATGGGGGGCTCGGGGGGGCACAGCTTGGGCAGCTGGTCTCCGTTCAGCATGCGGGACGTCAGGTCCTTCAGCCTCTCATGACTATGACCATGGGAGGCCATCTGGTTTAGAACACTGTCCTGGAGCGTCACGGCCAACTGGGCAGCTGCCTTGTCCATCAGCAGGGCAGGGTCCACCCCCAGGTCACCCCCACCCCGACCCATCCTCCCGCCCAGGGGCTCAGATGGCTGCTTCATGCTGACTGGGTTGAGGGCCTCTGGCACCGAGGGCAGAGACCGCCCCTTACTGGTACTGTCCATCCCAGACCATCCCTTACTGTCCATCCCATCCAACTCCAGCCTCACTCAGCTACTGCACAGAGGGGGAAGGAGAGAAATAATGAGTGGTTTAGCAATGCATGTTGGATCCAGGGTGTGATGCAGAAAGTCTAACTCAACACTCCAATATAACAAAACAATAGTGCAAACGAATAGTCAGTGAAAATGCACAGGCGGATACATCAAACACTGGACTGAAAGCTGATTAAGCTGCGTCGTTAATAGTAACTTGGTCATCTGATGCGCACCGAGTGGACACTTTTGTTACAGTATATAATGTGAAATGTAGCAATCAGAAAACTTACCAGGTCGCTAAGCACTCTATAGTAGTTGGCTTGCTTACTACTGCAATGTCCCAACATTGAATGAATGGCTAGAACATGCAAGGAACAGCTCGCTCGCTAACCACATGCAATGTGGCCCAAGCCAACAGTAACGCAGCCAGCATCGCCAACCATGAAAAGACAGACTAACTAGTTATTATATTTCAACAGAAAAAAATAGACATTGCCAATCACATATCACGAATAAATAAAAGTCAATACACTTTTTTTTTTTTAAGTCTCACTCTTTAGGAATATGGTAACATATTTCCCATTTTGAGATACTGACTTAGCTAGGATCTCTCGTTAATGGCCCAGGTCAGTTGCAGATAGATAAAGTAGCGTCAACTAAACCATGGCGGTAGCGTTACTAAACCATTGCGGTAGCGTCAACTAAACCATGGCGGTAGCGGCAAACTAAACCATGGCATGAATGTTCTGTTAGCTACTAAACATAATGAAATGCATCCGAAAAGCATTTCAACTAACCGACGCTCAATGACACAGCTAGAGTAGCTGGCTAGAGTAGCTAACTGGAGTAGCTGGCTAGAGTAGCTGGCTAGAGTAGCTAACTGGAGCAGCTAACTAGAGTAGCTAACTGGAGTAGCTAACTGGAGTAGCTGGCTAAAGTGGCTAGCTGGAGTAGCTAACTAGAGTAGCTGGCTAGAGTAGCTGACTGGAGTAGCTGACTGGAGTAGCTAACTGGAGTAGCTGGCTAGAGTAGCTAACTGGAGTAGCTGGCTAGAGTAGCTAACTGGAGTAGCTGGCTAGAGTAGCTAACTGGAGTAGCTGGCTAGAGTAGCTAACTGGAGTAGCTGGCTAGAGTAGCTAACTGAAGTAGCTGGCTAGAGTAGCTAACTGGAGTAGCTGGCTAGAGTAGTTAACTAGAGTAGTTAACTGAAGTAGCTGGCTGGAGTAGCTAACTAGAGTAGCTAACTGAAGTAGCTGGCTAGAGTAGCTAACTGGAGTAGCTGGCTAGAGTAGTTAACTAGAGTAGCTAACTGAAGTAGCTGGCTGGAGTAGCTAACTGAAGTAGCTAACTGAAGTAGCTGGCTGGAGTGGCTAACTGGAGTAGCTAACTAGAGTAGCTAGCTGGCTATCTAGCCACCATTCAAAGTAGCTAACTGGGGTAGCTAGCTGGAGTAGCTAACTAGAATAGCGAACTGGAGTAGCTAGCTGGCCATCTAGCCACCATTCAAAGCTAGCTAACTAGAACTAGAGTAGCTAGCTGGCCATCTAGCCACCATTCAACGTTAGCTAGCGACATGCCAACTTGACTGACATGCGCAGCTAGCTAGCTAACGTTACATTGCTAGCTAACTCGCTATGTTAGAAGAGACACGTTTATTGAAAGATGACCACGCTCGCCTTGTCCTCCCATAATTGTAGTAATGTGTTAAATTACCTGTTGAATTTCTCGAATAGTTATCAAATTTGAAAATAGTCTGTTTGAATCATCTTGAAAACCACGATTTCATTCAACTTGAATCAAAGCTTGCGGGAAACTCTACTCCCAATCAGCGCGAAAAATACTCACTTCCGATTGGTTGGGAGGAGCGACGCGTTTAACCGGCCCTTTCAAAAATGTCTCTGCTATCTGAGATCCTTGGGACGTCCCTACCCCATTGAAGTTTACATTTTAAATGGATACGGTCAGGTAAGGGTTATAGTAAGGGTAGGGGTCGGAGTTAATGGGGGAAAAAATCATCATCATCTCCAGTACCACCCCAACATCGACATATGTGCGTTTCTGTGTTTTTTGTCGTAGAATGATAGAAGGAGATACAACTTTTATGCAGTACCTGCCCAGTACCCACCTTTAGTCACTGTCACCTTGCTGTCATTCTTATTTACAATGACAGCCTACCAGGGAACAGTGCCTTGTTCAGGGGCAAAACAACAGATTTTTAGCTTAGCTCAGGGAATCGATCCAGGAACTTTTCGGTTACTGGGCCAACGCTCTAACCACTAGGCTACCTGCCGCCCCTCACTGGTCACTTTAATAATGTTTACATACTGGTTATACCCACTTCATATTGCTGTAATATACAATTCTTCAGATATACTACATATTCTATACATATACTGTCCATATTGTCAATACATCCCATCATATATGTATGACTCCTTGAGAAATAAAGGTTAGATAAATACAACATTTAAATATATTTATAATCTGGACTCCGACATTGCTCTCCCTAATATTTATGTATTTCTTAACTCCATTATTTTACTTAGATGTGTGTGTATTGTTGTGAATTGTTAGATATTACTGCACTATTGGAGCTAGAAACAAAAGCATTTCACTACACCCGCAATAATCTAGAGGCGAAAGAAACGCACACCGATTTAGGCGAGAATAAAGGAGAGCCGCACACTCTAAGAGCTCAGATGCAAAAATATTTGTGTCCAACGTTTCAACAGACAAGCTGTCTTCATCAGAGTATAATGACAAACACTGCGAGATGACTCATTTATATAGTGTCAAAAGACACACACGGTGTCTGTAATTAAAATAGCATACAAAAAACATAAATGGATAGTGCACGATCATAGATACAATTTGGCTACATAAGCCTACAAACATTTACAATAGCAAAATCATAATAATCACAAGAATCGTTTCAGATCGAAGTTCACGTTGAGACCGAAGTGAGCATGGGTCTTTAAATTAAAGATCCAGGCAGCCTCTCATTTTAACAATAAATTGTCGAGGTCACCCCGACTTCTAGGGAGGGTGACATGTTCGATGCCAACCTAGCGTAGAGACGAAATCGAGTTGTTTTCTTCCAAAAGGTGGGCCGCGACTGGGTAAATCGAGTTTCTGCATCTAATGGTTCTACGATGCTCCGAGATATGTACTTTTAATTCGCGCTTTGTTTTACCCACAGTAATTTGACCACAAGGACAAGTTATAAGATAAATAACTGCCTTGGTGGAACCCTTTATTAAACAAGGAGATATGGGCAGGGCTCAATATCTTGCTTGATAAATTAAGACACACTCAGTCCCGTGTGAACGGTCTCCTCTGCCTCTGATAGTCGGGTGCGGCATCTCGTCGGTGCGGGCGCCCGCGGACACCTCCACACTTCCATCGGCCCAGTCTCTCGTTGGATAAAAAACTGGCACTGGAAGCGGAAGAGGCGCTAGTTGTAGAGCGTTGGTCAGACGGGGGTGGATAGAAGTAAGTGTCAAATCATTCAAATCAAATGTTATTTGTCACATACACATGGTTAGCAGATGTTAATGCGAGTGTAGCGAAATGCTTGTGCTTCTAGTTCCGACAATGCAGTAATAACAAGTAATCTAACTAACAATTCCAAAACTACTGTCTTGTACACAGTGTAAGGGGATAAAGAATATGTACATAAGGATATATGAATGAGTGATGGTACAGAGCAGCATAGGCAAGATACAGTAGATGGTATCGAGTACAGTATGTACAAATGAGATGAGTATGTAAACAAAGTGGCATAGTTTAAAGTGGCTAGTGATACATGTATTACATAAGGATACAGTCGATGATATAGAGTACAGTATATACGTATGCATATGAGATGAATAATGTAGGGTAAGTAACATTATATAAGGTAGCATTGTTTAAAGTGGCTAGTGATATATTTACATCATTTCCCATCAATTCCCATTATTAAAGTGGCTGGAGTTGAGTCAGTGTCAGTGTGTTGGCAGCAGCCACTCAGTGTTAGTGGTGGCTGTTTAACAGTCTGATGGCCTTGAGATAGAAGCTGTTTTTCAGTCTCTCGGTCCCAGCTTTGATGCACCTGTACTGACCTCGCCTTCTGGATGATAGCGGGGTGAACAGGCAGTGGCTCGGGTGGTTGATGTCCTTGATGATCTTTATGGCCTTCCTGTGACATCGGGTGGTGTAGGTGTCCTGGAGGGCAGGTAGTTTGCCCCCGGTGATGCGTTGTGCAGACCTCACTACCCTCTGGAGAGCCTTACGGTTGAGGGCGGTGCAGTTGCCATACCAGGCGGTGATACAGCCTGCCAGGATGCTCTCGATTGTGCATCTGTAGAAGTTTGTGAGTGCTTTTGGTGACAAGCCGAATTTCTTCAGCCTCCTGAGGTTGAAGAGGCGCTGCTGCGCCTTCTTCACAATGCTGTCTGTGCGAGTGGACCAATTCAGTTTGTCTGTGATGTGTATGCCGAGGAACTTAAAACTTGCTACCCTCTCCACTACTGTTCCATCGATGTGGATAGGGGGGTGTTCCCTCTGCTGTTTCCTGAAGTCCACAATCATCTCCTTAGTTTTGTTGACGTTGAGTGTGAGGTTATTTTCCTGACACCACACTCCGAGGGCCCTCACCTCCTCCCTGTAGGCCGTCTCGTCGTTGTTGGTAATCAAGCCTACCACTGTTGTGTCGTCCGCAAACTTGATGATTGAGTTGGAGGCGTGCGTGGCCACGCAGTCGTGGGTGAACAGGGAGTACAGGAGAGGGCTCAGAACGCACCCTTGTGGGGCCCCAGTGTTGAGGATCAGCGGGGAGGAGATGTTGTTGCCTACCCTCACCACCTGGGGGCGGCCCGTCAGGAAGTCCAGTACCCAGTTGCACAGGGCGGGGTCGAGACCCAGGGTCTCGAGCTTGATGACGAGCTTGGAGGGTACTATGGTGTTGAATGCCGAGCTGTAGTCGATGAACAGCATTCTCACATAGGTATTCCTCTTGTCCAGATGGGTTAGGGCAGTGTGCAGTGTGGTTGAGATTGCATCGTCTGTGGACCTATTTGGGCGGTAAGCAAATTGGAGTGGGTCTAGGGTGTCAGGTAGGGTGGAGGTGATATGGTCCTTGACTAGTCTCTCAAAGCACTTCATGATGACGGATGTGAGTGCTACGGGGCGGTAGTCGTTTAGCTCAGTTACCTTAGCTTTCTTGGGAACAGGAACAATGGTGGCCCTCTTGAAGCATGTGGGAACAGCAGACTGGTATAGGGATTGATTGAATATGTCCGTAAACACACCGGCCAGCTGGTCTGCGCATGCTCTGAGGGCGCGGCTGGGGATGCCGTCTGGGCCTGCAGCCTTGCGAGGGTTAACACGTTTAAATGTCTTACTCACCTCGGCTGCAGTGAAGGAGAGACCGCATGTTTTCGTAGCAGGCCGTGTCAGTGGCACTGTATTGTCCTCAAAGCGGGCAAAAAAGTAATTTAGTCTGCCTGGGAGCAAGACATCCTGGTCCGTGACTGGGCTGGATTTCTTCCTGTAGTCCGTGATTGACTGTAGACCCTGCCACATGCCTCTTGTGTCTGAGCCGTTGAATTGAGATTCTACTTTGTCTCTGTACTGGCGCTTAGCTTGTTTGATAGCCTTGCGGAGGGAATAGCTGCACTGTTTGTATTCGGTCATGTTACCAGACACCTTGCCCTGATTAAAAGCAGTGGTTCGCGCTTTCAGTTTCACACGAATGCTGCCATCAATCCACGGTTTCTGGTTCGGGAATGTTTTAATCGTTGCTATGGGAACGACATCTTCAACGCACGTTCTAATGAACTCGCACACCGAATCAGCGTATTCGTCAATGTTATCTGACGCAATACGAAACATCTCCCAGTCCACGTGATGGAAGCAGTCTTGGAGTGTGGAGTCAGCTTGGTCGGACCAGCGTTGGACAGACCTCAGCGTGGGAGCCTCTTGTTTTAGTTTCTGACAAAATGGAGTCGTGGTCAGCTTTTCCGAAAGGGGGGCGGGGCAGGGCCTTATATGTGTCGCGGAAGTTAGAGTAACAATGATCCAAGGTCTTTCCACCCCTGGTTGCGCAATCGATATGCTGATAAAATTTAGGGAGTCTTGTTTTCAGATTAGCCTTGTTAAAATCCCCAGCTACAATGAATGCAGCCTCCGGATAAATCGTTTCCAGTTTGCAGAGAGTTAAATAAAGTTTGTTCAGAGCCATCGATGTGTCTGCTTGGGGGGGATATATACGGCTGTGATTATAATCGAAGAGAATTCTCTTGGTAGATAATGCGGTCTACATTTGATTGTGAGGAATTCTAAATCAGGTGAACAGAAGGATTTGAGTTCCTGTATGTTTCTTTCATCACACCATGTCACGTTGGCCATGAGGCATACGCCCCCGCCCCTCTTCTTACCAGAAAGGTGTTTGTTTCTGTCAGCGCGATGCGTGGAGAAACCCGTTGGCTGCACCGCTTCGGATAGAGTCTCTCCAGTGAGCCATGTTTCAGTGAAGCAAAGGACGTTACAGTCTCTGATGTCCCTCTGGAATGCTACCCTTGCTCAGATTTCATCAACCTTGTTGTCAAGAGACTGGACATTGGCAAGAAGAATGCTAGGGAGTGGTGCACGATGTGCCCGTCTCCGGAGTCTGACCAGAAGACCGCCTCGTTTCCCTCTCTTTCGGAGTCGTTTTTTTGGGTCGCTGCATAGGGTACACTCCGTTGTCCTGTTTGTAAGGCAAAATACAGGATCCGCGTCGCGAAAAACATATTCTTGGTCGTACTGATGGTGAGTTGACGCTGATCTTATATTCAGTAGTTCTTCTCGACTGTATGTAATGAAACCTAAGATGACCTGGGGTACTAATGTAAGAAATAACACGTAAAAAAACAAAAAACTGCATAGTTTCCTAGGAACGCGAAGCGAGGCGGCCATCTCTGTCGGCGCTGGAAGTATCTTTTTAAATGCCCTGGGGGCTGTAGGGGGAACCTGGAATGGAGCATTTTGAACGCCCTGGAGGCTGTAGGGGGAACCTGGAATGGAACATTTAGACGATACTCAAGGTCCTGGGGATGGTAGGGGGAACCTGGAATGGAACCTTTAGAAGATACTCAAGGCCCTGTGGGCTGTAGGGGGAACCTGGAATTGAGCATTTAGAAGATACTCAAGACCCTGGGGGCTGTAAGGGGAACCTAGAATGGAGCATTTTGAATGCCCTGGGGGCTGTAGGAGGAACCTGGAATGGAACATTTAGAAGATACTCAAGGCCCTGGGGGCTGTAGGGGGAACCTGGAATGGAACATTTAGAAGATACTCAAGGCCCTGGGGGCTGTAGGGGGAACCTGGATTGGAGCATTTTGAATGCCCTGGGTGTTGTAGGGGGAACCTGGAATGGAGCATTTTGTATACTCTGGGGGCTGTAGGGGGAACCTGGAATGGAGCATTTTGAATGCCCTGGGTGTTGTAGGGGGAACCTGGAATGGAGCATTTTGTATACTCTGGGGGCTGTAGGGGGAACCTGGAATGGAGCATTTTGTATGCTCTGGGGGCTGTAGGGGGAACCTGGAATGGAGCATTTTGAATTCCCTGGGGGCTGTAGGGGAATCCTGGACTGGAGCATTTTGAATGCCCTGGGGTCTGTAGGGGGAACCTGGAATGGAACATTTAGAATGCCCTGGGGGCTGTAGGGGGAACCTGGAATGGAGCATTTTGAATGCCCTGGGTGTTGTAGGGGGAACCTGGAATGGAGCATTTTGTATGTCCTGGGGGCTGTAGGGGGAACCTGGAATGGAGCATTTAGAATGCCCTGGGGGCTGTACGGGGAACCTGGAATGGAGCATTTTGAATGCCCTGGGTGTTGTAGGGGGAACCTGGAATGGAGCATTGCCCTGGGGGCTGTAGGGGGAACCTGGAATGGAGCATTTTGAATGCCCTGGGTGTTGTAGGGGGAACCTGGAATGGAGCATTTTGTATGCCCTGGGGGCTGTAGGGGGAACCTGGAATGGAGCATTTTGAATGCCCTGGGTGCTGTAGGGGGAACCTGTAATGGAGCATTTTGAATAACCTGGGGGCTGTAGGGGGAACCTGGAATGGAGCATTTTGAATGCCCTGGGTGTTGTAGGGGGAACCTGGAATGGAGCATTTTGTATACTCTGGGGGCTGTAGGGGGAACCTGGAATGGAGCATTTTGTATGCTCTGGGGGCTGTAGGGGGAACCTGGAATGGAGCATTTTGAATTCCCTGGGGGCTGTAGGGGAAACCTGGACTGGAGCATTTTGAATGCCCTGGGGTCTGTAGGGGGAACCTGGAATGGAACATTTAGAATGCCCTGGGGGCTGTAGGGGGAACCTGGAATGGAGCATTTTGAATGCCCTGGGTGTTGTAGGGGGAACCTGGAATGGAGCATTTTGTATGTCCTGGGGGCTGTTGTGGGAACCTGGAATGGAGCATTTAGAATGCCCTGGGGGCTGTAGGGGGAACCTGGAACGGAACATTTAGAATGCCCTGGGGGCTGTAGTGGGAACCTGGAATTGAGTATTTATAAGATACTCAAGGCCCTGGGGGCTGTAGGGGGAACCTGGAATGGCGCATTTTGAATGCCCTGGGGGCTGTAGGGGAAACCTGGAATGGAGCATTTCAAATGCCCTGGTGGCTGTAGGGGGAACCTGGAATGGAGCATTTTGAATGCCCTGGGGGCTGTAGGGGGAACCTGGAATGGAGCAATTTGAATGCCCTGGAAGCTGTAGGGGGAACCTGGAATGGAACATTTAGAAGATACTCAAGGTCCTGGGGATGGTAGGGGGAACCTGGAATGGAACATTTAGAAGATACCCAAGGCCCTGTGGGCTGTAGGGGGAACCTGGAATGGAGCATTTGGAATGCCCTGGGGGCTGTAGGGAGAACCTGGAATGGAACACTTAGATGATACTCAAGGCCCTGGGGGCTGTAGGGGGAACCTGGAATGGAACATTTAGAATGCCCTGGGGGCTGTAGGGGGAACCTGGAATGGAGCATTTGGAATGCCCTGGGGGCTGTAGGGAGAACCTGGAATGGAACACTTAGATGATACTCAAGGCCCTGGGGGCTGTAGGGGGAACCTGGAATGGAACATTTAGAATGCCCTGGGGGCTGTAGGGGGAACCTGGAATGGAGCATTTGGAATGCCCTGGGTGCTGTAGGGGGAACCTGGAATGGAGCATTTAGAATGCCCTGGGGGCTGTACGGGGAACCTGGAATGGAGCATTTTGAATGCCCTGGGTGTTGTAGGGGGAACCTGGAATGGAGCATTGCCCTGGGGGCTGTAGGGGGAACCTGGAATGGAGCATTTTGAATGCCCTGGGTGTTGTAGGGGGAACCTGGAATGGAGCATTTTGTATGCCCTGGGGGCTGTAGGGGGAACCTGTAATGGAGCATTTTGAATGCCCTGGGTGCTGTAGGGGGAACCTGGAATGGAGCATTTTGAATTCCCTGGGGGCTGTAGGGGAAACCTGGACTGAGCATTTTGAATGCCCTGGGGTCTGTAGGGGGAACCTGGAATGGAACATTTAGAATTCCCTGGGGGCTGTAGGTGGAACCTGGAATGGAGCATTTTGAATGCCCTGGGTGTTGTAGGGGGAACCTGGAATGGAGCATTTTGTATGCCCTGGGGGCTGTAGGGGGAACCTGGAATGGAGCATTTAGAATGCCCTGGGGGCTGTAGGGGGAACCTGGAACGGAACATTTAGAATGCCCTGGGGGCTGTAGTGGGAACCTGGAATTGAGTATTTAGAAGATACTCAAGGCCCTGGGGGCTGTAGGGGGAACCTGGAATGGAGCATTTTGAATGCCCTGGGGGCTGTAGGGGAAACCTGGAATGGAGCATTTCAAATGCCCTGGTGGCCGTAGGGGGAACCTGGAATGGAGCATTTTGAATGCCCTGGGGGCTGTAGGGGGAACCTGAAATGGAGCATTTTGAATGCCCTGGAGGCTGTAGGGGGAACCTGGAATGGAACATTTAGAAGATACTCAAGGTCCTGGGGATGGTAGGGGGAACCTGGAATGGAACATTTAGAAGATACCCAAGGCCCTGTGGGATGTAGGGGGAACCTGGAATGGAGCATTTAGAAGATACTCAAGACCCTGGGGGCTGTAAGGGGAACCTGGAATGGAGCATTTTGAATGCCCTGGGGGCTTTAGGAGGAAACTGGAATGGAACATTTAGAAGATACTCATGGAACATTTAGAATGTATGACCTGGGGGCTGTAGGGGGAACCTGGAATGGAACATTTAGAATGCCCTGGGGGCTGTAGGGGGAACCTGGAATGGAGCATTTGGAATGCCCTGGGGGCTGTACGGGGAACCTGGAATGGAGCATTTTGAATGCCCTGGGTGTTGTAGGGGGAACCTGGAATGGAGCATTTTGTATGCCCTGGGGGCTGTAGGGGGAACCTGGAATGGAGCATTTTGAATGCCCTGGGTGTTGTAGGGGGAACCTGGAATGGAGCATTTTGTATGCCCTGGGGGCTGTAGGGGGAACCTGGAATGGAACATTTTGAATGCCCTGGGGGCTGTAGGGGGAACCTGGAATGGAGCATTTTGAATGCCCTGGGGGCTGTAGGGGAAACCTGGACTGGAGCATTTTGAATGCCCTGGGGGCTGTAGGGGGAACCTGGAATGGAACATTTAGAAGATACTCAAGGCCCTGGGGGCTGTAGGGGGAACCTGGATTGGAGCATTTTGAATAACCTGGGGGCTGTAGGGGGAACCTGGAATGGAGCATTTTGTATGCTCTGGGGGCTGTAGGGGGAACCTGGAATGGAGCATTTTGTATAATCTGGGGGCTGTAGGGGGAACCTGGAATTGAACATTTAGAATGCCCTGGGGGCTGTAGGGGGAACCTGGAATGGAACATTTTGAATGCCCTGGGGGCTGTAGGGGGAACCTGGAATGGAGCATTTTGAATGCCCTGGGGGCTGTAGGGGAAACCTGGACTGGAGCATTTTGAATGCCCTGGGGGCTGTAGGGGGAACCTGGAATGGAACATTTAGAATGCCCTGGGAGCTGTAGGGGGAACCTGGAATGGAGCATTTTGAATGCCCTGGGTGTTGTAGGGGGAACCTGGAATGGAGCATTTTGTATGCCCTGAGGGCTGTAGGTGTTACGGTGAGTGAATGAGGACCCAAAAGCGAATTAACTTAAACAGAGCTTCTTTAATAACCAAACATAGGTAGGCTCAGATAGACCGGCAGATTCCGACAGGACAGGACAAGGTTACAGCAAACATGACGATAGTCTGGTTCAGGCATGAAACACAACAAACAAGAATCCGACAAAGACAGGAGCAGAAACAGAGAGAGATATAGGGACCTAATCAGAGGGAAAAAGGGAACAGGTGGGAAAAGGGGTGGATGAGGTAGTCAGAGGAGACAAGGAACAGCTGGGGGAAAGCGGGGGAGAAAAGGTAACCTAATACGACCAGCAGAGGGAGACAGGGTGAAAGGAAAGGACAGAAAGACACAACATGACAATACATGACAGTACCCCCCCACTCACCGAGCGCCTCCTGGCGCACTCGAGGAGGAAACCTGGCGGCAACGGAGGAAATCCTCGATCAGCGCACGGTCCAGCACGTCCCGAGAGGGAACCCAACTCCTCTCCTCAGGACCGTACCCCTCCCAATCTACGAGGTACTGGTGACCACGGCCCCGAGGACGCATGTCCAAAATCCTGCGGACCCTGTAGATGGGTGCGCCCTCGACAAGGATGGGGGGGGGGGGGGGGGGAGACGAGCGGGGGCGCGAAGAACGGGCTTGATACAGGAGACATGGAAGACCGGGTGGACGCGACGAAGGTATCGCGGAAGAAGAAGTCGAACTGCGACAGGATTAATGACCCGAGAAATACGGAACGGACCAATGAACCGCGGGGTCAACTTGCGAGAAGCCGTCTTAAGGGGAAGGTTCTGAGTGGAGAGCCAAACTCTCTGACCGCGACAATATCTAGGACTCTTAGTTCTACGCTTATTAGCAGCCCTCACAGTCTGCGTCCTATAACGGCAAAGTGCAGACCTGACCCTCTTCCAGGTGCGCTCGCAACGTTGGACAAAAGCCTGAGCGGAGGGGACGCTGGACTCGGCAAACTGAGATGAGAACAGCGGAGGCTGGTACCCGAGGCTACTCTGAAAAGGAGATAGCCCGGTCGCAGACGAAGGAAGCGAGTTGTGGGCGTATTCTGCCCAGGGGAGCTGTTCTGACCAAGACGCAGGGTTGCGAAAAGAAAGACTGCGTAAGATGCGACCAATAGTCTGATTGGCCCGTTCTGCTTGACTGTTAGACTGGGGGTGAAAGCCGGAAGAGAGACTGACGGAAGCCCCAATCAAACGGCAAAACTCCCTCCAAAATTGAGACGTGAATTGCGGACCTCTGTCCGAAACGACGTCTGACGGAAGGCCATGAATTCTGAAAACATTCTCGATGATGATTTGTGCCGTCTCTTTAGCAGAAGGAAGCTTAGCAAGGGGAATGAAATGAGCCGCCTTAGAGAACCTATCGACAACCGTAAGAATAACAGTCTTCCCCGCTGACGAAGGCAGTCCGGTGACAAAATCTAAGGCGATGTGAGACCACGGTCGAGAGGGAATGGGAAGCGGCCTGAGACGGCCGGCAGGAGGAGAGTTACCGGACTTAGTCTGCGCGCAGACCGAACAAGCAGCCACGAAACGACGCGTGTCATGCTCCCGGGTGGGCCACCAAAAACGCTGGCGAATGGAAGCAAGCGTACCCCGAACGCCAGGGTGGCCGGCTAACTTGGCAGAGTGAGCCCACTGAAGAACGGCCAGACGAGTAGGAACGGGAACGAAAAGAAGGTTCCTAGGACAAGCGCGCGGCGACGGAGTGTGAGTGAGCGCTTGCTTTACCTGCCTCTCAATTCCCCAGACAGTCAACCCGACAACACGCCCCTCAGGGAGAATCCCCTCGGGGTCAGTGGAGGCTACTGAAGAACTGAAGAGACGAGATAAAGCATCAGGCTTGGTGTTCTTAGAGCCCGGACGATAAGAAATCACGAACTCGAAACGAGCGAAAAACAGCGCCCAACGCGCCTGACGCGCATTAAGTCGTTTGGCAGAACGGATGTACTCAAGGTTCCTATGGTCAGTCCAAACGACAAAAGGAACGGTCGCCCCCTCCAACCACTGTCGCCATTCGCCTAGGGCTAACCGGATGGCGAGCAGTTCGCGGTTTCCCACATCATAGTTACGTTCCGACGGCGACAGGCGATGAGAAAAATACGCGCATGGGTGGACCTTGTCGTCAGAGAGGGAGCGCTGAGAAAGAATGGCTCCCACGCCCACCTCTGACGCGTCAACCTCGACAACGAACTGTCTAGAGACGTCAGGTGTAACAAGGATAGGAGCGGATGTAAAACGATTCTTGAGGAGATCAAAAGCTCCCTGGGCGGAAACGGACCACTTAAAGCACGTCTTGACAGAAGTAAGGGCTGTGAGAGGAGCTGCCACCTGACCGAAATTACGGATGAAACGACGATAGAAGTTCGCGAAGCCGAGAAAGCGCTGCAGCTCGATGCGTGACTTAGGGGCGGGCCAATCAATGACAGCTTGGACCTTAGCGGGATCCATCTTAATGCCTTCAGCGGAAATAACAGAACCGAGAAATGTGACGGAGGAGGCATGAAAAGTGCACTTCTCAGCCTTCACAAAAAGACAATTCTCTAAAAGGCGCTGGAGGACACGTCGAACGTGCTGAACATGAATCTGGAGTGACGGTGAAAAAATCAGGATATCGTCAAGGTAAACGAAAACAAAGATGTTCAGCATGTCTCTCAGGACATCATTGACTAATGCCTGAAAGACAGCTGGAGCGTTAGCGAGGCCGAAAGGAAGAACCCGGTATTCAAAGTGCCCTAACGGAGTGTTAAACGCCGTCTTCCACTCGTCCCCCTCCCTGATGCGCACGAGATGGTAAGCGTTACGAAGGTCCAACTTAGTGAAAAACCTGGCTCCCTGCAGGATCTCGAAGGCTGAAGACATAAGAGGAAGCGGATAACGATTCTTCACTGTTATGTCATTCAGCCCTCGATAATCTATGCAGGGGCGCAGAGACCCGTCCTTCTTCTTGACAAAAAAAAACCCCGCTCCGGCGGGAGAGGAGGAGGGGACTATGGTACCGGCGTCAAGAGCTACAGACAAATAATCCTCGAGAGCCTTACGTTCGGGAGCCGACAGAGAGTATAGTCTACCCCGGGGGGGAGTGGTTCCCGGAAGGAGATCAATACTACAATCATACGACCGGTGTGGAGGAAGAGAGGTGGCCCTGGACCGACTGAACACCGTGCGCAGATCGTGATATTCCTCCGGCACCCCTGTCAAATCACCAGGCTCCTCCTGTGAAGAAGAGACAGAGGAAACAGGAGGGATAGCAGACATTAAACATTTCACATGACAAGAGACGTTCCAGGAGAGGATAGAATTACTAGACCAATTAATGGAAGGATTATGACAAACTAGCCAGGGATGGCCCAAAACAACAGGTGTAAAAGGTGAACGAAAAATTTAAAAATAAATGGTTTCGCTATGATTACCAGAAACAGTGAGGGTTAAAGGTAGCGTCTCACGCTGAATCCTGGGGAGAGGACTACCATCCAGGGCGAACAAGGCCGTGGACTCCCTTAACTGTCTGAGAGGAATGTCATGTTCCCGAGCCCAGGTCTCGTCCATAAAACAGCCCTCCGCCCCAGAGTCTATTAAGGCACTGCAGGAAGCTGACGAACCGGTCCAGCGTAGATGGACCGACAAGGTAGTGCAGGATCTTGAAGGAGAGACAGGAGTAGTAGCGCTCACCAGTAGCCCTCCGCTTACTGATGAGCTCTGGCTTTTACTGGACATGAAGTGACAAAATGACCAGCAGAACCGCAATAGAGACAGAGGCGGTTGGTGATTCTCCGATCCCTCTCCTTAGTCGAGATGCGGATACCTCCCAGCTGCATAGGCTCAGCTCCCGAGCCGGCAGAGGAAGATGGTAGTGATGCGGAGAGGGGGGCAACGGAGAGCGCGAGCTCCTTTCCACGAGCTCGGTGACGAAGATCAACCCGTCGCTCAATGCGAATAGCGAGTTCAATCAAGGAATCCACGCTGGAAGGGACCTCCCGGGAGAGAATCTCATCCTTTACCTCTGCGCGGAGACCCTCCAGAAGACGAGCGAGCAAGGCCGGCTCGTTCCAGCCACTGGAGGCAGCAAGAGTGCGAAACTCAATAGAGTAGTCTGTTATGGATCGATTGCCTTGACATAGGGAAGACAGGGCCCTGGAAGCCTCCTCCCCAAAAACAGATCGATCAAAAACCCGTATCATCTCCTCCTTAAAGTCCTGATACTGGTTAGTACACTCAGCCCTTGCCTCCCAGATTGCCGTGCCCCACTCACGAGCCCGTCCAGTAAGGAGAGATATGACGTAGGCGACACGAGCAGTGCTCCTGGAGTAAGTGTTGGGCTGGAGAGAAAACACAATATCACACTGGGTGAGGAACGAGCGGCATTCAGTGGGCTCCCCAGAGTAACACGGCGGGTTATTGATTCTGGGCTCCGGAGATTCGAAAGCCCTGGAAGTGGCCGGTGGATCGAGGCGGAGATGGTGAACCTGTTCTGTGAGGTTGGAGACTTGGGTGGCCAGGGTCTCAACGGCATGTCGAGCAGCAGACAATTCCTGCTCGTGTCTGCCTAGCATCGCTCCCTGGATCCCGACGGCTGAGTGGAGAGGATCCGAAGTCGCTGGGTCCATTCTTGGTCGGATTCTTCTGTTACGGTGAGTGAATGAGGACCCAAAAGCGAATTAACTTAAACAGAGCTTCTTTAATAACCAAACATAGGTAGGCTCAGATAGACCGGCAGATTCCGACAGGACAGGACAAGGTTACAGCAAACATGACGATAGACTGGTTCAGGCATGAAACACAACAAACAAGAATCCGACAAAGACAGGAGCAGAAACAGAGAGAGATATAGGGACCTAATCAGAGGGAAAAAGGGAACAGGTGGGAAAAGGGGTGGATGAGGTAGTCAGAGGAGACAAGGAACAGCTGGGGGAAAGCGGGGGAGAAAAGGTAACCTAATACGACCAGAAGAGGGAGACAGGGTGAAAGGAAAGGACAGAAAGACACAACATGACAATACATGACAGTAGGGGGAACCTGGAATGGAGCATTTTGAATGCCCTGGGGGCTGTAGGGGGAACCTGGAATGGAGCATTTTGAACGCCCTGGAGGCTGTAGGGGGAACCTGGAATGGAACATTTAGAAGATACTCAAGGTCCTGGGGATGGTAGGGGGAACCTGGAATGGAACATTTAGAAGATACTCAAGGCCCTGGGGGCTGTAAGGGGAACCTGGAATGGAGCATTTTGAATGCCCTGGGGGCTGTAGGAGGAACCTGGAATGGAACATTTAGAAGATACTCAAGGCCCTGGGGGCTGTAGGGGGAACCTGGAATGGAGCATTTAGAAGATACTCAAGACCCTGGGGGCTGTAAGGGGAACCTGGAATGGAGCATTTTGAATGCCCTGGGGGCTGTAGGAGGAACCTGGAATGGAACATTTAGAAGATACTCAAGGCCCTGGGGGCTGTAGGGGGAACCTGGAATGGAACATTTAGAAGATACTCAAGGCCCTGGGGGCTGTAGGGGGAACCTGGAATGGAGCATTTTGTATGCCCTGGGGGCTGTAGGGGGAACCTGGAATGGAACATTTAGAATGCCCTGGGGGCTGTAGGGGGAACCTGGACTGGAGCATTTTGAATGCCCTGGGGCTGTAGGGGAAACCTGGACTGGAGCATTTTGAATGCCCTGGGGGCTGTAGGGGGAACCTGGAATGGAACATTTAGAATGCCCTGGGAGCTGTAGGGGGAACCTGGAATGGAGCATTTTGAATGCCCTGGGTGTTGTAGGGGGAACCTGGAATGGAGCATTTTGTATGCCCTGAGGGCTGTAGGGGGAACCTGGAATGGAGCATTTTGAATGCCCTGGGGGCTGTAGGGGGAACCTGGAATGGAGCATTTTGAACGCCCTGGAGGCTGTAGGGGGAACCTGGAATGGAACATTTAGAAGATACTCAAGGTCCTGGGGATGGTAGGGGGAACCTGGAATGGAACATTTAGAAGATACTCAAGGCCGTGGGGGCTGTAAGGGGAACCTGGAATGGAGCATTTTTAATGCCCTGGGGGCTGTAGGAGGAACCTGGAATGGAACATTTAGAAGATACTCAAGGCCCTGGGGGCTGTAGGGGGAACCTGGAATGGAGCATTTAGAAGATACTCAAGACCCTGGGGGCTGTAAGGGGAACCTGGAATGGAGCATTTTGAATGCCCTGGGGGCTGTAGGAGGAACCTGGAATGGAACATTTAGAAGATACTCAAGGCCCTGGGGGCTGTAGGGGGAACCTGGAATGGAACATTTAGAAGATACTCAAGGCCCTGGGGGCTGTAGGGGGAACCTGGAATGGAGCATTTTGTATGCTCTGGGGGCTGTAGGGGAAACCTGGACTGGAGCATTTTGAATGCCCTGGGGCTGTAGGGGGAACCTGGAATGGAACATTTAGAAGATACTCAAGGCCCTGTGGGCTGTAGGGGGAACCTGGAATGGAGCATTTAGAAGATACTCAAGGCCCTGGGGGCTGTAGGGGGAACCTGGAATGGAACATTTAGAAGATACTCAAGGCCCTGGGGGCTGTAGGGGGAACCTGGAATGGAGCATGTTGTATGCTCTGGGGGCTGTAGGGGAAACCTGGACTGGAGCATTTTGAATGCCCTGGGGCTGTAGGGGGAACCTGGAATGGAACATTTAGAAGATACTCAAGGCCCTGTGGGCTGTAGGGGGAACCTGGAATGGAGCATTTAGAAGATACTCAAGGCCCTGGGGGCTGTAGGGGGAACCTGGAATGGAACATTTAGAAGATACTCAAGGCCCTGGGGGCTGTAGGGGGAAACTGGAATGGAGCATCAAATCAAATCAAATCAAATTTTATTTGTCACATACACATGGTTAGCAGATGTTAATGCGAGTGTAGCGAAATGCTTGTGCTTCTAGTTCCGACAATGCAGTAATAACAAGTAATCTAACTAACAATTCCAAAACTACTGTCTTGTACACAGTGTAAGGGGATAAAGAATATGTACATAAGGATATATGAATGAGTGATGGTACAGAGCAGCATAGGCAAGATACAGTAGATGGTATCGAGTACAGTATGTACAAATGAGATGAGTATGTAAACAAAGTGGCATAGTTTAAAGTGGCTAGTGATACATGTATTACATAAGGATACAGTCGATGATATAGAGTACAGTATATACGTAAGCATATGAGATGAATAATGTAGGGTAAGTAACATTATATAAGGTAGCATTGTTTAAAGTGGCTAGTGATATATTTACATCATTTCCCATCAATTCCCATTATTAAAGTGGCTGGAGTTGAGTCAGTGTCAGTGTGTTGGCAGCAGCCACTCAGTGTTAGTGGTGGCTGTTTAACAGTCTGATGGCCTTGAGATAGAAGCTGTTTTTCAGTCTCTCGGTCCCAGCTTTGATGCACCTGTACTGACCTCGCCTTCTGGATGATAGCGGGGTGAACAGGCAGTGGCTCGGGTGGTTGATGTCCTTGATGATCTTTATGGCCTTCCTGTGACATCGGGTGGTGTAGGTGTCCTGGAGGGCAGGTAGTTTGCCCCCGGTGATGCGTTGTGCAGACCTCACTACCCTCTGGAGAGCCTTACGGTTGAGGGCGGTGCAGTTGCCATACCAGGCGGTGATACAGCCCGCCAGGATGCTCTCGATTGTGCATCTGTAGAAGTTTGTGAGTGCTTTTGGTGACAAGCCGAATTTCTTCAGCCTCCTGAGGTTGAAGACGCGCTGCTGCGCCTTCTTCACAATGCTGTCTGTGCGAGTGGACCAATTCAGTTTGTCTGTGATGTGTATGCCGAGGAACTTAAAACTTGCTACCCTCTCCACTACTGTTCCATCGATGTGGATAGGGGGGTGTTCCCTCTGCTGTTTCCTGAAGTCCACAATCATCTCCTTAGTTTTGTTGACGTTGAGTGTGAGGTTATTTTCCTGACACCACACTCCGAGGGCCCTCACCTCCTCCCTGTAGGCCGGCTCGTCGTTGTTGGTAATCAAGCCTACCACTGTTGTGTCGTCCGCAAACTTGATGATTGAGTTGGAGGCGTGCGTGGCCACGCAGTCGTGGGTGAACAGGGAGTACAGGAGAGGGCTCAGAACGCACCCTTGTGGGGCCCCAGTGTTGAGGATCAGCGGGGAGGAGATGTTGTTGCCTACCCTCACCACCTGGGGGCGGCCCGTCAGGAAGTCCAGTACCCAGTTGCACAGGGCGGGGTCGAGACCCAGGGTCTCGAGCTTGATGACGAGCTTGGAGGGTACTATGGTGTTGAATGCCGAGCTGTAGTCGATGAACAGCATTCTCACATAGGTATTCCTCTTGTCCAGATGGGTTAGGGCAGTGTGCAGTGTGGTTGAGATTGCATCGTCTGTGGACCTATTTGGGCGGTAAGCAAATTGGAGTGGGTCTAGGGTGTCAGGTAGGGTGGAGGTGATATGGTCCTTGACTAGTCTCTCAAAGCACTTCATGATGACGGATGTGAGTGCTACGGGGCGGTAGTCGTTTAGCTCAGTTACCTTAGCTTTCTTGGGAACAGGAACAATGGTGGCCCTCTTGAAGCATGTGGGAACAGCAGACTGGTATAGGGATTGATTGAATATGTCCGTAAACACACCGGCCAGCTGGTCTGCGCATGCTCTGAGGGCGCGGCTGGGGATGCCGTCTGGGCCTGCAGCCTTGCGAGGGTTAACACGTTTAAATGTCTTACTCACCTCGGCTGCAGTGAAGGAGAGACCGCATGTTTTCGTAGCAGGCCGTGTCAGTGGCACTGTATTGTCCTCAAAGCGGGCAAAAAAGTCATTTAGTCTGCCTGGGAGCAAGACATCCTGGTCCGTGACTGGGCTGGATTTCTTCCTGTAGTCCGTGATTGACTGTAGACCCTGCCACATGCCTCTTGTGTCTGAGCCGTTGAATTGAGATTCTACTTTGTCTCTGTACTGGCGCTTAGCTTGTTTGATAGCCTTGCGGAGGGAATAGCTGCACTGTTTGTATTCGGTCATGTTACCAGACACCTTGCCCTGATTAAAAGCAGTGGTTCGCGCTTTCAGTTTCACACGAATGCTGCCATCAATCCACGGTTTCTGGTTCGGGAATGTTTTAATCGTTGCTATGGGAACGACATCTTCAACGCACGTTCTAATGAACTCGCACACCGAATCAGCGTATTCGTCAATGTTATCTGACGCAATACGAAACATCTCCCAGTCCACGTGATGGAAGCAGTCTTGGAGTGTGGAGTCAGCTTGGTCGGACCAGCGTTGGACAGACCTCAGCGTGGGAGCCTCTTGTTTTAGTTTCTGACAAAATGGAGTCGTGGTCAGCTTTTCCGAAAGGGGGGCGGGGCAGGGCCTTATATGCGTCGCGGAAGTTAGAGTAACAATGATCCAAGGTCTTTCCACCCCTGGTTGCGCAATCGATATGCTGATAAAATTTAGGGAGTCTTGTTTTCAGATTAGCCTTGTTAAAATCCCCAGCTACAATGAATGCAGCCTCCGGATAAATCGTTTCCAGTTTGCAGAGAGTTAAATAAAGTTTGTTCAGAGCCATCGATGTGTCTGCTTGGGGGGGGGGATATATACGGCTGTGATTATAATCGAAGAGAATTCTCTTGGTAGATAATGCGGTCTACATTTGATTGTGAGGAATTCTAAATCAGGTGAACAGAAGGATTTGAGTTCCTGTATGTTTCTTTCATCACACCATGTCACGTTGGCCATGAGGCATACGCCCCCGTCCCTCTTCTTACCAGAAAGGTGTTTGTTTCTGTCAGCGCGATGCGTGGAGAAACCCGTTGGCTGCACCGCTTCGGATAGAGTCTCTCCAGTGAGCCATGTTTCAGTGAAGCAAAGGACGTTACAGTCTCTGATGTCCCTCTGGAATGCTACCCTTGCTCAGATTTCATCAACCTTGTTGTCAAGAGACTGGACATTGGCAAGAAGAATGCTAGGGAGTGGTGCACGATGTGCCCGTCTCCGGAGTCTGACCAGAAGACCGCCTCGTTTCCCTCTCTTTCGGAGTCGTTTTTTTGGGTCGCTGCATAGGGTCCACTCCGTTGTCCTGTTTGTAAGGCAGAACACAGGATCCGCGTCGCGAAAAACATATTATTGGTCGTACTGATGGTGAGTTGACGCTGATCTTATATTCAGTAGTTCTTCTCGACTGTATGTAATGAAACCTAAGATGACCTGGGGTACTAATGTAAGAAATAACACGTAAAAAAACAAAAAACTGCATAGTTTCCTAGGAACGCGAAGCGAGGCGGCCATCTCTGTCGGCGCCGGAAGTATCTTTTTGAATGCCCTGGGGGCTGTAGGGGGAACCTGGAATGGAGCATTTTGAACGCCCTGGAGGCTGTAGGGGGAACCTGGAATGGAACATTTAGACGATACTCAAGGTCCTGGGGATGGTAGGGGGAACCTGGAATGGAACATTTAGAAGATACTCAAGGCCCTGTGGGCTGTAGGGGGAACCTGGAATTGAGCATTTAGAAGATACTCAAGACCCTGGGGGCTGTAAGGGGAACCTAGAATGGAGCATTTTGAATGCCCTGGGGGCTGTAGGAGGAACCTGGAATGGAACATTTAGAAGATACTCAAGGCCCTGGGGGCTGTAGGGGGAACCTGGAATGGAACATTTAGAAGATACTCAAGGCCCTGGGGGCTGTAGGGGGAACCTGGATTGGAGCATTTTGAATAACCTGGGGGCTGTAGGGGGAACCTGGAATGGAGCATTTTGAATGCCCTGGGTGTTGTAGGGGGAACCTGGAATGGAGCATTTTGTATACTCTGGGGGCTGTAGGGGGAACCTGGAATGGAGCATTTTGTATGCTCTGGGGGCTGTAGGGGGAACCTGGAATGGAGCATTTTGAATTCCCTGGTGGCTGTAGGGGAAACCTGGACTGGAGCATTTTGAATGCCCTGGGTGTTGTAGAGGGAACCTGGAATGGAGCATTTTGTATGTCCTGGGGGCTGTAGGGGGAACCTGGAATGGAGCATTTAGAATGCCCTGGGGGCTGTAGGGGGAACCTGGAACGGAACATTTAGAATGCCCTGGGGGCTGTAGTGGGAACCTGGAATTGAGTATTTAGAAGATACTCAAGGCCCTGGGGGCTGTAGGGGGAACCTGGAATGGAGCATTTTGAATGCCATGGGGGCTGTAGGGGAAACCTGGAATGGAGCATTTCAAATGCCCTGGTGGCTGTAGGGGGAACCTGGAATGGAGCATTTTGAATGCCCTGGGGGCTGTAGGGGGAACCTGGAATGGAACATTTAGAAGATACTCAAGGTCCTGGGGATGGTAGGGGGAACCTGGAATGGAGCATTTTGTATACTCTGGGGGCTGTAGGGGGAACCTGGAATGGAGCATTTTGTATACTCTGGGGGCTGTAGGGGGAACCTGGAATGGAGAATTTTGAATTCCCTGGGGGCTGTAGGGGAAACCTGGACTGGAGCATTTTGAATGCCCTGGGGTCTGTAGGGGGAACCTGGAATGGAACATTTAGAATGCCCTGGGGGCTGTAGGGGGAACCTGGAATGGAGCATTTTGAATGCCCTGGGGTCTGTAGGGGGAACCTGGAATGGAACATTTAGAATGCCCTGAGGGCTGTAGGGGGAACCTGGAATGGAGCATTTTGAATGCCCTGGGTGTTGTAGGGGGAACCTGGAATGGAGCATTTTGTATGTCCTGGGGGCTGTAGGGGGAACCTGGAATGGAGCATTTAGAATGCCCTGGGGCCTGTAGGGGGAACCTGGAACGGAACATTTAGAATGCCCTGGGGGCTGTAGTGGGAACCTGGAATTGAGTATTTAGAAGATACTCAAGGCCCTGGGGGCTGTAGGGGGAACCTGGAATGGAGCATTTTGAATGCCATGGGGGCTGTAGGGGGAACCTGGAATGGAGCATTTTGAATGCCCTGGGGGCTGTAGGGGGAACCTGGAATGGAACATTTAGAAGATACTCAAGGTCCTGGGGATGGTAGGGGGAACCTGGAATGGAACATTTAGAAGATACCCAAGGCCCTGTGGGCTGTAGGGGGAACCTGGAATGGAGCATTTGGAATGCCCTGGGGGCTGTAGGGAGAACCTGGAATGGAACACTTAGATGATACTCAAGGCCCTGGGGGCTGTAGGGGGAACCTGGAATGGAACATTTAGAATGCCCTGGGGGCTGTAGGGGGAACCTGGAATGGAGCATTTGGAATGCCCTGGGGGCTGTAGGGGGAACCTGGAATGGAGCATTTAGAATGCCCTGGGGGCTGTACGGGGAACCTGGAATGGAGCATTTTGAATGCCCTGGGTGTTGTAGGGGGAACCTTGAATGGAGCATTGCCCTGGGGGCTGTAGGGGGAAACTGGAATGGAGCATTTTGAATGCCCTGGGTGTTGTAGGGGGAACCTGGAATGGAGCATTTTGTATGCCCTGGGGGCTGTAGGGGGAACCTGGAATGGAGCATTTTGAATGCCCTGGGTGCTGTAGGGGGAACCTGGAATGGAGCATTTTGAATTCCCTGGGGGCTGTAGGGGAAACCTGGACTGGAGCATTTTGAATGCCCTGTGGTCTGTAGGGGGAACCTGGAATGGAACATTTAGAATGCCCTGGGGGCTGTAGGGGGAACCTGGAATGGAGCATTTTGAATGCCCTGGGTGTTGTAGGGGGAACCTGGAATGGAGCATTTTGTATGCCCTGGGGGCTGTAGGGGGAACCTGGAATGGAGCATTTAGAATGCCCTGGGGGCTGTAGGGGGAACCTGGAACGGAACATTTAGAATGCCCTGGGGGCTGTAGTGGGAACCTGGAATTGAGTATTTAGAAGATACTCAAGGCCCTGGGGGCTGTAGGGGGAACCTGGAATGGAGCATTTTGAATGCCCTGGGGGCTGTAGGGGAAACCTGGAATGGAGCATTTCAAATGCCCTGGTGGCCGTAGGGGGAACCTGGAATGGAGCATTTTGAATGCCCTGGGGGCTGTAGGGGGAACCTGGAATGGAGCATTTTGAATGCCCTGGAGGCTGTAGGGGGAACCTGGAATGGAACATTTAGAAGATACTCAAGGTCCTGGGGATGGTAGGGGGAACCTGGAATGGAACATTTAGAAGATACCCAAGGCCCTGTGGGCTGTAGGGGGAACCTGGAATGGAGCATTTAGAAGATACTCAAGACCCTGGGGGCTGTAGGGGGAACCTGGAATGGAGCATTTTGAATGCCCTGGGGGCTGTAGGGGAAACCTGGAATGGAGCATTTCAAATGCCCTGGTGGCCGTAGGGGGAACCTGGAATGGAGCATTTTGAATGCCCTGGGGGCTGTAGGGGGAACCTGGAATGGAGCATTTTGAATGCCCTGGGGGCTTTAGGAGGAAACTGGAATGGAACATTTAGAAGATACTCATGGAACATTTAGAATGTATGACCTGGGGGCTGTAGGGGGAACCTGGAATGGAGCATTTAGAATGCCCTGGGGGCTGTAGGGGGAACCTGGAACGGAACATTTAGAATGCCCTGGGGGCTGTAGTGGGAACCTGGAATTGAGTATTTAGAAGATACTCAAGGCCCTGGGGGCTGTAGGGGGAACCTGGAATGGAGCATTTTGAATGCCCTGGGGGCTGTAGGGGAAACCTGGAATGGAGCATTTCAAATGCCCTGGTGGCCGTAGGGGGAACCTGGAATGGAGCATTTTGAATGCCCTGGGGGCTGTAGGGGGAACCTGGAATGGAGCATTTTGAATGCCCTGGGGGCTTTAGGAGGAAACTGGAATGGAACATTTAGAAGATACTCATGGAACATTTAGAATGTATGACCTGGGGGCTGTAGGGGGAACCTGGAATGGAGCATTTAGAAGATACTCAAGACCCTGGGGGCTGTAAGGGGAACCTGGAATGGAGCATTTTGAATGCCCTGGGGGCTTTAGGAGGAAACTGGAATGGAACATTTAGAAGATACTCATGGAACATTTAGAATGTATGACCTGGGGGCTGTAGGGGGAACCTGGAATGGAGCATTTGGAATGCCCTGGGGGCTGTAGGGAGAACCTGGAATGGAACACTTAGATGATACTCAAGGCCCTGGGGGCTGTAGGGGGAATCTGGAATGGAACATTTAGAATGCCCTGGGGGCTGTAGGGGGAACCTGGAATGGAGCATTTTGTATGCTCTGGGGGCTGTAGGGGGAACCTGGAATGGAGCATTTTGTGTGCTCTGGGGGCTGTAGGGGGTACCTGGAATTGAACATTTAGAATGCCCTGGGGGCTGTAGGGGGAACCTGGAATGGAGCATTTTGAATGGCCAGGAGGCTGTAAGGGGAACCTGGAATGGAGCATTTTGAATGCCCTGGAGGCTGTAGGGGGAACCTGGAATGGAGCATTTTGAATGCCCTGGGGGCTGTAGGGGGAACCTGGAATGGAACATTTAGAATGCCCTGGGGGCTGTAGGGGGAACCTGGAATGGAACATTTTGAATGCCCTGGGGGCTGTAGGGGAAACCTGGAATGGAGCATTTTGTGTGCTCTGGGGGCTGTAGGGGGTACCTGGAATTGAACATTTAGAATGCCCTGGGGGCTGTAGGGGGAACCTGGAATGGAACATTTAGAATGCCCTGGGGGCTGTAGTGGGAACCTGGAATTGAGTATTTAGAAGATACTCAAGGCCCTGGGGGCTGTAGGGGGAACCTGGAATGGAGCATTTTGAATGCCATGGGGGCTGTAGGGGAAACCTGGAATGGAGCATTTCAAATGCCCTGGTGGCTGTAGGGGGAACCTGGAATGGAGCATTTTGAATGCCCTGGGGGCTGTAGGGGGAACCTGGAATGGAACATTTAGAAGATACTCAAGGTCCTGGGGATGGTAGGGGGAACCTGGAATGGAACATTTAGAAGATACCCAAGGCCCTGTGGGCTGTAGGGGGAACCTGGAATGGAGCATTTGGAATGCCCTGGGGGCTGTAGGGAGAACCTGGAATGGAACACTTAGATGATACTCAAGGCCCTGGGGGCTGTAGGGGGAACCTGGAATGGAACATTTAGAATGCCCTGGGGGCTGTAGGGGGAACCTGGAATGGAGCATTTGGAATGCCCTGGGGGCTGTAGGGGGAACCTGGAATGGAGCATTTAGAATGCCCTGGGGGCTGTACGGGGAACCTGGAATGGAGCATTTTGAATGCCCTGGGTGTTGTAGGGGGAACCTGGAATGGAGCATTGCCCTGGGGGCTGTAGGGGGAAACTGGAATGGAGCATTTTGAATGCCCTGGGTGTTGTAGGGGGAACCTGGAATGGAGCATTTTGTATGCCCTGGGGGCTGTAGGGGGAACCTGGAATGGAGCATTTTGAATGCCCTGGGTGCTGTAGGGGGAACCTGGAATGGAACATTTAGAATGCCCTGGGGGCTGTAGGGGGAACCTGGAATGGAGCATTTTGAATGCCCTGGGTGTTGTAGGGGGAACCTGGAATGGAGCATTTTGTATGCCCTGGGGGCTGTAGGGGGAACCTGGAATGGAGCATTTAGAATGCCCTGGGGGCTGTAGGGGGAACCTGGAACGGAACATTTAGAATGCCCTGGGGGCTGTAGTGGGAACCTGGAATTGAGTATTTAGAAGATACTCAAGGCCCTGGGGGCTGTAGGGGGAACCTGGAATGGAGCATTTTGAATGCCCTGGGGGCTGTAGGGGAAACCTGGAATGGAGCATTTCAAATGCCCTGGTGGCCGTAGGGGGAACCTGGAATGGAGCATTTTGAATGCCCTGGGGGCTGTAGGGGGAACCTGGAATGGAGCATTTTGAATGCCCTGGAGGCTGTAGGGGGAACCTGGAATGGAACATTTAGAAGATACTCAAGGTCCTGGGGATGGTAGGGGGAACCTGGAATGGAACATTTAGAAGATACCCAAGGCCCTGTGGGCTGTAGGGGGAACCTGGAATGGAGCATTTAGAAGATACTCAAGACCCTGGGGGCTGTAGGGGGAACCTGGAATGGAGCATTTTGAATGCCCTGGGGGCTGTAGGGGAAACCTGGAATGGAGCATTTCAAATGCCCTGGTGGCCGTAGGGGGAACCTGGAATGGAGCATTTTGAATGCCCTGGGGGCTGTAGGGGGAACCTGGAATGGAGCATTTTGAATGCCCTGGGGGCTTTAGGAGGAAACTGGAATGGAACATTTAGAAGATACTCATGGAACATTTAGAATGTATGACCTGGGGGCTGTAGGGGGAACCTGGAATGGAGCATTTAGAATGCCCTGGGGGCTGTAGGGGGAACCTGGAACGGAACATTTAGAATGCCCTGGGGGCTGTAGTGGGAACCTGGAATTGAGTATTTAGAAGATACTCAAGGCCCTGGGGGCTGTAGGGGGAACCTGGAATGGAGCATTTTGAATGCCCTGGGGGCTGTAGGGGAAACCTGGAATGGAGCATTTCAAATGCCCTGGTGGCCGTAGGGGGAACCTGGAATGGAGCATTTTGAATGCCCTGGGGGCTGTAGGGGGAACCTGGAATGGAGCATTTTGAATGCCCTGGGGGCTTTAGGAGGAAACTGGAATGGAACATTTAGAAGATACTCATGGAACATTTAGAATGTATGACCTGGGGGCTGTAGGGGGAACCTGGAATGGAGCATTTAGAAGATACTCAAGACCCTGGGGGCTGTAAGGGGAACCTGGAATGGAGCATTTTGAATGCCCTGGGGGCTTTAGGAGGAAACTGGAATGGAACATTTAGAAGATACTCATGGAACATTTAGAATGTATGACCTGGGGGCTGTAGGGGGAACCTGGAATGGAGCATTTGGAATGCCCTGGGGGCTGTAGGGAGAACCTGGAATGGAACACTTAGATGATACTCAAGGCCCTGGGGGCTGTAGGGGGAATCTGGAATGGAACATTTAGAATGCCCTGGGGGCTGTAGGGGGAACCTGGAATGGAGCATTTTGTATGCTCTGGGGGCTGTAGGGGGAACCTGGAATGGAGCATTTTGTGTGCTCTGGGGGCTGTAGGGGGTACCTGGAATTGAACATTTAGAATGCCCTGGGGGCTGTAGGGGGAACCTGGAATGGAGCATTTTGAATGGCCAGGAGGCTGTAAGGGGAACCTGGAATGGAGCATTTTGAATGCCCTGGAGGCTGTAGGGGGAACCTGGAATGGAGCATTTTGAATGCCCTGGGGGCTGTAGGGGGAACCTGGAATGGAACATTTAGAATGCCCTGGGGGCTGTAGGGGGAACCTGGAATGGAACATTTTGAATGCCCTGGGGGCTGTAGGGGAAACCTGGAATGGAGCATTTTGTGTGCTCTGGGGGCTGTAGGGGGTACCTGGAATTGAACATTTAGAATGCCCTGGGGGCTGTAGGGGGAACCTGGAATGGAACATTTTGAATGCCCTGGGGGCTGTAGGGGGAACCTGGAATGGAGCATTTTGAATGCGGGGGCTGTAGGGGAAACCCGGACTGGAGCATTTTGAATGCCCTGGGGGCTGTAGGGGGAACCTGGAATGGAGCATTTGGAATGCCCTGGGGGCTGTAGGGGGAACCTGGAATGGAACACTTAGAATGCCCTGGGGGCTGTAGGGGGAACCTGGAATGGAGCATTTGGAATGCCCTGGGGGCTGTAGGGGGAACCTGGAATGGAACATTTAGAATGCCCTGGGGGCTGTAGGGGGAACCTGGATTGGAGCATTTTGAATAACCTGGGGGCTGTAGGGGGAACCTGGAATGGAGCATTTTGTATGCTCTGGGGGCTGTAGGGGGAACCTGGAATGGAGCATTTTGTGTGCTCTGGGGTCTGTAGGGGGTACCTGGAATTGAACATTTAGAATGCCCTGGGGGCTGTAGGGGGAACCTGGAATGGAACATTTTGAATGCCCTGGGGGCTGTAGGGCGAACCTGGAATGGAGCATTTTGAATGCGGGGGCTGTAGGGGAAACCCGGACTGGAGCATTTTGAATGCCCTGGGGGCTGTAGGGGGAACCTGGAATGGAGCATTTGGAATGCCCTGGGGGCTGTAGGGGGAACCTGGAATGGAACACTTAGAATGCCCTGGGGGCTGTAGGGGGAACCTGGAATGGAGCATTTGGAATGCCCTGGGGGCTGTAGGGGGAACCTGGAATAGAACACTTAGATGATACTCAAGGCCCTGGGGGCTGTAGGGGGAACCTGGAATGGAGCATTTAGAAGATACTCAAGACCCTGGGGGCTGTAAGGGGAACCTGGAATGGAGCATTTTGAATGCCCTGGGGGCTGTAGGAGGAACCTGGAATGGAACATTTAGAAGATACTCAAGGCCCTGGGGGCTGTAGGGGGAACCTGGAATGGAACATTTAGAAGATACTCAAGGCCCTGGGGGCTGTAGGGGGAACCTGGAATGGAGCATTTTGTATGCTCTGGGGGCTGTAGGGGAAACCTGGACTGGAGCATTTTGAATGCCCTGGGGCTGTAGGGGGAACCTGGAATGGAACATTTAGAATGCCCTGGGGGCTGTAGGGGGAACCTGGAATGGAACATTTAGAATGCCCTGGGGGCTGTAGGGGGAACCTGGACTGGAGCATTTTGAATGCCCTAGGGCTGTAGGGGGAACCTGGAATGGAACATTTAGAAGATACTCAAGGCCCTGTGGGCTGTAGGGGGAACCTGGAATGGAGCATTTAGAAGATACTCAAGGCCCTGGGGGCTGTAGGGGGAACCTGGAATGGAACATTTAGAAGATACTCAAGGCCCTGGGGGCTGTAGGGGGAAACTGGAATGGAGCATCAAATCAAATCAAATCAAATTTTATTTGTCACATACACATGGTTAGCAGATGTTAATGCGAGTGTAGCGAAATGCTTGTGCTTCTAGTTCCGACAATGCAGTAATAACAAGTAATCTAACTAACAATTCCAAAACTACTGTCTTGTACACAGTGTAAGGGGATAAAGAATATGTACATAAGGATATATGAATGAGTGATGGTACAGAGCAGCATAGGCAAGATACAGTAGATGGTATCGAGTACAGTATGTACAAATGAGATGAGTATGTAAACAAAGTGGCATAGTTTAAAGTGGCTAGTGATACATGTATTACATAAGGATACAGTCGATGATATAGAGTACAGTATATACGTAAGCATATGAGATGAATAATGTAGGGTAAGTAACATTATATAAGGTAGCATTGTTTAAAGTGGCTAGTGATATATTTACATCATTTCCCATCAATTCCCATTATTAAAGTGGCTGGAGTTGAGTCAGTGTCAGTGTGTTGGCAGCAGCCACTCAGTGTTAGTGGTGGCTGTTTAACAGTCTGATGGCCTTGAGATAGAAGCTGTTTTTCAGTCTCTCGGTCCCAGCTTTGATGCACCTGTACTGACCTCGCCTTCTGGATGATAGCGGGGTGAACAGGCAGTGGCCGGGTGGTTGATGTCCTTGATGATCTTTATGGCCTTCCTGTGACATCGGGTGGTGTAGGTGTCCTGGAGGGCAGGTAGTTTGCCCCCGGTGATGCGTTGTGCAGACCTCACTACCCTCTGGAGAGCCTTACGGTTGAGGGCGGTGCAGTTGTCATACCAGGCGGTGATACAGCCCGCCAGGATGCTCTCGATTGTGCATCTGTAGAAGTTTGTGAGTGCTTTTGGTGACAAGCCGAATTTCTTCAGCCTCCTGAGGTTGAAGAGGCGCTGCTGCGCCTTCTTCACAATGCTGTCTGTGCGAGTGGACCAATTCAGTTTGTCTGTGATGTGTATGCCGAGGAACTTAAAACTTGCTACCCTCTCCACTACTGTTCCATCGATGTGGATAGGGGGGTGTTCCCTCTGCTGTTTCCTGAAGTCCACAATCATCTCCTTAGTTTTGTTGACGTTGAGTGTGAGGTTATTTTCCTGACACCACACTCCGAGGGCCCTCACCTCCTCCCTGTAGGCCGGCTCGTTGTTGTTGGTAATCAAGCCTACCACTGTTGTGTCGTCCGCAAACTTGATGATTGAGTTGGAGGCGTGCGTGGCCACGCAGTCGTGGGTGAACAGGGAGTACAGGAGAGGGCTCAGAACGCACCCTTGTGGGGCCCCAGTGTTGAGGATCAGCGGGGAGGAGATGTTGTTGCCTACCCTCACCACCTGGGGGCGGCCCGTCAGGAAGTCCAGTACCCAGTTGCACAGGGCGGGGTCGAGACCCAGGGTCTCGAGCTTGATGACGAGCTTGGAGGGTACTATGGTGTTGAATGCCGAGCTGTAGTCGATGAACAGCATTCTCACATAGGTATTCCTCTTGTCCAGATGGGTTAGGGCAGTGTGCAGTGTGGTTGAGATTGCATCGTCTGTGGACCTATTTGGGCGGTAAACAAATTGGAGTGGGTCTAGGGTGTCAGGTAGGGTGGAGGTGATATGGTCCTTGACTAGTCTCTCAAAGCACTTCATGATGACGGATGTGAGTGCTACGGGGCGGTAGTCGTTTAGCTCAGTTACCTTAGCTTTCTTGGGAACAGGAACAATGGTGGCCCTCTTGAAGCATGTGGGAACAGCAGACTGGTATAGGGATTGATTGAATATGTCCGTAAACACACCGGCCAGCTGGTCTGCGCATGCTCTGAGGGCGCGGCTGGGGATGCCGTCTGGGCCTGCAGCCTTGCGAGGGTTAACACGTTTAAATGTCTTACTCACCTCGGCTGCAGTGAAGGAGAGACCGCATGTTTTCGTAGCAGGCCGTGTCAGTGGCACTGTATTGTCCTCAAAGCGGGCAAAAAAGTCATTTAGTCTGCCTGGGAGCAAGACATCCTGGTCCGTGACTGGGCTGGATTTCTTCCTGTAGTCCGTGATTGACTGTAGACCCTGCCACATGCCTCTTGTGTCTGAGCCGTTGAATTGAGATTCTACTTTGTCTCTGTACTGGCGCTTAGCTTGTTTGATAGCCTTGCGGAGGGAATAGCTGCACTGTTTGTATTCGGTCATGTTACCAGACACCTTGCCCTGATTAAAAGCAATGGTTCGCGCTTTCAGTTTCACACGAATGCTGCCATCAATCCACGGTTTCTGGTTCGGGAATGTTTTAATCGTTGCTATGGGAACGACATCTTCAACGCACGTTCTAATGAACTCGCACACCGAATCAGCGTATTCGTCAATGTTATCTGACGCAATACGAAACATCTCCCAGTCCACGTGATGGAAGCAGTCTTGGAGTGCGGAGTCAGCTTGGTCGGACCAGCGTTGGACAGACCTCAGCGTGGGAGCCTCTTGTTTTAGTTTCTGACAAAATGGAGTCGTGGTCAGCTTTTCCGAAAGGGGGGCGGGGCAGGGCCTTATATGTGTCGCGGAAGTTAGAGTAACAATGATCCAAGGTCTTTCCACCCCTGGTTGCGCAATCGATATGCTGATAAAATTTAGGGAGTCTTGTTTTCAGATTAGCCTTGTTAAAATCCCCAGCTACAATGAATGCAGCCTCCGGATAAATCGTTTCCAGTTTGCAGAGAGTTAAATAAAGTTTGTTCAGAGCCATCGATGTGTCTGCTTGGGGGGGGATATATACGGCTGTGATTATAATCGAAGAGAATTCTCTTGGTAGATAATGCGGTCTACATTTGATTGTGAGGAATTCTAAATCAGGTGAACAGAAGGATTTGAGTTCCTGTATGTTTCTTTCATCACACCATGTCACGTTGGCCATGAGGCATACGCCCCCGCCCCTCTTCTTACCAGAAAGGTGTTTGTTTCTGTCAGCGCGATGCGTGGAGAAACCCGTTGGCTGCACCGCTTCGGATAGAGTCTCTCCAGTGAGCCATGTTTCAGTGAAGCAAAGGACGTTACAGTCTCTGATGTCCCTCTGGAATGCTACCCTTGCTCAGATTTCATCAACCTTGTTGTCAAGAGACTGGACATTGGCAAGAAGAATGCTAGGGAGTGGTGCACGATGTGCCCGTCTCCGGAGTCTGACCAGAAGACCGCCTCGTTTCCCTCTCTTTCGGAGTCGTTTTTTTGGGTCGCTGCATAGGGTCCACTCCGTTGTCCTGTTTGTAAGGCAGAACACAGGATCCGCGTCGCGAAAAACATATTCTTGGTCGTACTGATGGTGAGTTGACGCTGATCTTATATTCAGTAGTTCTTCTCGACTGTATGTAATGAAACCTAAGATGACCTGGGGTACTAATGTAAGAAATAACACGTAAAAAAACAAAAAACTGCATAGTTTCCTAGGAACGCGAAGCGAGGCGGCCATCTCTGTCGGCGCCGGAAGTATCTTTTTGAATGCCCTGGGGGCTGTAGGGGGAACCTGGAATGGAGCATTTTGAACGCCCTGGAGGCTGTAGGGGGAACCTGGAATGGAACATTTAGACGATACTCAAGGTCCTGGGGATGGTAGGGGGAACCTGGAATGGAACATTTAGAAGATACTCAAGGCCCTGTGGGCTGTAGGGGGAACCTGGAATTGAGCATTTAGAAGATACTCAAGACCCTGGGGGCTGTAAGGGGAACCTAGAATGGAGCATTTTGAATGCCCTGGGGGCTGTAGGAGGAACCTGGAATGGAACATTTAGAAGATACTCAAGGCCCTGGGGGCTGTAGGGGGAACCTGGAATGGAACATTTAGAAGATACTCAAGGCCCTGGGGGCTGTAGGGGGAACCTGGATTGGAGCATTTTGAATAACCTGGGGGCTGTAGGGGGAACCTGTAATGGAGCATTTTGAATGCCCTGGGTGTTGTAGGGGGAACCTGGAATGGAGCATTTTGTATACTCTGGGGGCTGTAGGGGGAACCTGGAATGGAGCATTTTGTATGCTCTGGGGGCTGTAGGGGGAACCTGGAATGGAGCATTTTGAATTCCCTGGGGGCTGTAGGGGAAACCTGGACTGGAGCATTTTGAATGCCCTGGGGTCTGTAGGGGGAACCTGGAATGGAACATTTAGAATGCCCTGGGGGCTGTAGGGGTAACCTGGAATGGAGCATTTGGAATGCCCTGGGTGTTGTAGGGGGAACCTGGAATGGAGCATTTTGTATGTCCTGGGGGCTGTAGGGGGAACCTGGAATGGAGCATTTAGAATGCCCTGGGGGCTGTAGGGGGAACCTGGAACGGAACATTTAGAATGCCCTGGGGGCTGTAGTGGGAACCTGGAATTGAGTATTTAGAAGATACTCAAGGCCCTGGGGGCTGTAGGGGGAACCTGGAATGGAGCATTTTGAATGCCCTGGGGGCTGTAGGGGAAACCTGGAATGGAGCATTTCAAATGCCCTGGTAGCTGTAGGGGGAACCTGGAATGGAGCATTTTGAATGCCCTGGGGGCTGTAGGGGGAACCTGGAATGGAACATTTAGAAGATACTCAAGGTCCTGGGGATGGTAGGGGGAACCTGGAATGGAACATTTAGAAGATACCCAAGGCCCTGTGGGCTGTAGGGGGAACCTGGAATGGAGCATTTGGAATGCCCTGGGGGCTGTAGGGAGAACCTGGAATGGAACACTTAGATGATACTCAAGGCCCTGGGGGCTGTAGGGGGAACCTGGAATGGAACATTTAGAATGCCCTGGGGGCTGTAGGGGGAACCTGGAATGGAACATTTAGACGATACTCAAGGTCCTGGGGATGGTAGGGGGAACCTGGAATGGAACATTTAGAAGATACTCAAGGCCCTGTGGGCTGTAGGGGGAACCTGGAATTGAGCATTTAGAAGATACTCAAGACCCTGGGGGCTGTAAGGGGAACCTAGAATGGAGCATTTTGAATGCCCTGGGGGCTGTAGGAGGAACCTGGAATGGAACATTTAGAAGATACTCAAGGCCCTGGGGGCTGTAGGGGGAACCTGGAATGGAGCATTTTGAATGCCATGGGGGCTGTAGGGGAAACCTGGAATGGAGCATTTCAAATGCCCTGGTGGCTGTAGGGGGAACCTGGAATGGAGCATTTTGAATGCCCTGGGGGCTGTAGGGGGAACCTGGAATGGAACATTTAGAAGATACTCAAGGTCCTGGGGATGGTAGGGGGAACCTGGAATGGAACATTTAGAAGATACCCAAGGCCCTGTGGGCTGTAGGGGGAACCTGGAATGGAGCATTTGGAATGCCCTGGGGGCTGTAGGGAGAACCTGGAATGGAACACTTAGATGATACTCAAGGCCCTGGGGGCTGTAGGGGGAACCTGGAATGGAACATTTAGAATGCCCTGGGGGCTGTAGGGGGAACCTGGAATGGAACATTTAGACGATACTCAAGGTCCTGGGGCTGTAGGAGGAACCTGGAATGGAACATTTAGAAGATACTCAAGGCCCTGGGGGCTGTAGGGGGAACCTGGAATGGAACATTTAGAAGATACTCAAGGCCCTGGGGGCTGTAGGGGGAACCTGGATTGGAGCATTTTGAATAACCTGGGGGCTGTAGGGGGAACCTGGAATGGAGCATTTTGAATGCCCTGGGTGTTGTAGGGGGAACCTGGAATGGAACATTTAGAATGCCCTGGGGGCTGTAGGGGGAACCTGGAATGGAGCATTTTGAATGCCCTGGGTGTTGTAGGGGGAACCTGGAATGGAGCATTTTGTATGTCCTGGGGGCTGTAGGGGGAACCTGGAATGGAGCATTTAGAATGCCCTGGGGGCTGTAGGGGGAACCTGGAACGGAACATTTAGAATGCCCTGGGGGCTGTAGTGGGAACCTGGAATTGAGTATTTAGATGATACTCAAGGCCCTGGGGGCTGTAGGGGGAACCTGGAATGGAGCATTTTGAATGCCATGGGGGCTGTAGGGGAAACCTGGAATGGAGCATTTCAAATGCCCTGGTGGCTGTAGGGGGAACCTGGAATTGAGAATTTTGAATGCCCTGGGGGCTGTAGGGGGAACCTGGAATGGAACATTTAGAAGATACTCAAGGTCCTGGGGATGGTAGGGGGAACCTGGAATGGAACATTTAGAAGATACCCAAGGCCCTGTGGGCTGTAGGGGGAACCTGGAATGGAGCATTTGGAATGCCCTGGGGGGTGTAGGGAGAACCTGGAATGGAACACTTAGATGATACTCAAGGCCCTGGGGGCTGTAGGGGGAACCTGGAATGGAACATTTAGAATGCCCTGGGGGCTGTAGGGGGAACCTGGAATGGAGCATTTGGAATGCCCTGGGGGCTGTAGGGGGAACCTGGAATGGAGCATTTAGAATGCCCTGGGGGCTGTACGGGGAACCTGGAATGGAGCATTTTGAATGCCCTGGGTGTTGTAGGGGGAACCTGGAATGGAGCATTGCCCTGGGGGCTGTAGGGGGAACCTGGAATGGAGCATTTTGAATGCCCTGGGTGTTGTAGGGGGAACCTGGAATGGAGCATTTTGTATGCCCTGGGGGCTGTAGGGGGAACCTGGAATGGAGCATTTTGAATGCCCTGGGTGCTGTAGGGGGAACCTGGAATGGAGCATTTTGAATAACCTGGGGGCTGTAGGGGGAACCTGGAATGGAGCATTTTGAATGCCCTGGGTGTTGTAGGGGGAACCTGGAATGGAGCATTTTGTATACTCTGGGGGCTGTAGGGGGAACCTGGAATGGAGCATTTTGTATGCTCTGGGGGCTGTAGGGGGAACCTGGAATGGAGCATTTTGAATTCCCTGGGGGCTGTAGGGGAAACCTGGACTGGAGCATTTTGAATGCCCTGGGTGTTGTAGGGGGAACCTGGAATGGAGCATTTTGTATGTCCTGGGGTCTGTAGGGGGAACCTGGAATGGAGCATTTAGAATGCCCTGGGGGCTGTAGGGGGAACCTGGAACGGAACATTTAGAATGCCCTGGGGGCTGTAGTGGGAACCTGGAATTGAGTATTTAGAAGATACTCAAGGCCCTGGGGGCTGTAGGGGGAACCTGGAATGGAGCATTTTGAATGCCATGGGGGCTGTAGGGGTAACCTGGAATGGAGCATTTCAAATGCCCTGGTGGCTGTAGGGGGAACCTGGAATGGAGCATTTTGAATGCCCTGGGGGCTGTAGGGGGAACCTGGAATGGAACATTTAGAAGATACTCAAGGTCCTGGGGATGGTAGGGGGAACCTGGAATGGAACATTTAGAAGATACCCAAGGCCCTGTGGGCTGTAGGGGGAACCTGGAATGGAGCATTTGGAATGCCCTGGGGGGTGTAGGGAGAACCTGGAATGGAACACTTAGATGATACTCAAGGCCCTGGGGGCTGTAGGGGGAACCTGGAATGGAACATTTAGAATGCCCTGGGGGCTGTAGGGGGAACCTGGAATGGAGCATTTGGAATGCCCTGGGGGCTGTAGGGGGAACCTGGAATGGAGCATTTAGAATGCCCTGGGAGCTGTACGGGGAACCTGGAATGGAGCATTTTGAATGCCCTGGGTGTTGTAGGGGGAACCTGGAATGGAGCATTGCCCTGGGGGCTGTAGGGGGAACCTGGAATGGAGCATTTTGAATGCCCTGGGTGTTGTAGGGGGAACCTGGAATGGAGCATTTTGTATGCCCTGGGGGCTGTAGGGGGAACCTGGAATGGAGCATTTTGAATGCCCTGGGTGCTGTAGGGGGAACCTGGAATGGAGCATTTTGAATAACCTGGGGGCTGTAGGGGGAACCTGGAATTGAGTATTTATAAGATACTCAAGGCCCTGGGGGCTGTAGGGGGAACCTGGAATGGAGCATTTTGAATGCCCTGGGGGCTGTAGGGGAAACCTGGACTGGAGCATTTTGAATGCCCTGGGGGCTGTAGGGGGAACCTGGAATGGAACATTTAGAATGCCCTGGGAGCTGTAGGGGGAACCTGGAATGGAGCATTTTGAATGCCCTGGGTGTTGTAGGGGGAACCTGGAATGGAGCATTTTGTATGCCCTGAGGGCTGTAGGGGGAACCTGGAATGGAGCATTTTGAATGCCCTGGGGGCTGTAGGGGGAACCTGGAATGGAGCATTTTGAACGCCCTGGAGGCTGTAGGGGGAACCTGGAATGGAACATTTAGAAGATACTCAAGGTCCTGGGGATGGTAGGGGGAACCTGGAATGGAACATTTAGAAGATACTCAAGGCCCTGGGGGCTGTAAGGGGAACCTGGAATGGAGCATTTTGAATGCCCTGGGGGCTGTAGGAGGAACCTGGAATGGAACATTTAGAAGATACTCAAGGCCCTGGGGGCTGTAGGGGGAACCTGGAATGGAGCATTTAGAAGATACTCAAGACCCTGGGGGCTGTAAGGGGAACCTGGAATGGAGCATTTTGAATGCCCTGGGGGCTGTAGGAGGAACCTGGAATGGAACATTTAGAAGATACTCAAGGCCCTGGGGGCTGTAGGGGGAACCTGGAATGGAACATTTAGAAGATACTCAAGGCCCTGGGGGCTGTAGGGGGAACCTGGAATGGAGCATTTTGTATGCTCTGGGGGCTGTAGGGGAAACCTGGACTGGAGCATTTTGAATGCCCTGGGGCTGTAGGGGGAACCTGGAATGGAACATTTAGAATGCCCTGGGGGCTGTAGGGGGAACCTGGAATGGAACATTTAGAATGCCCTGGGGGCTGTAGGGGGAACCTGGACTGGAGCATTTTGAATGCCCTGGGGCTGTAGGGGGAACCTGGAATGGAACATTTAGAAGATACTCAAGGCCCTGTGGGCTGTAGGGGGAACCTGGAATGGAGCATTTAGAAGATACTCAAGGCCCTGGGGGCTGTAGGGGGAACCTGGAATGGAACATTTAGAAGATACTCAAGGCCCTGGGGGCTGTAGGGGGAACCTGGAATGGAACATTTAGAAGATACTCAAGGCCCTGGGGGCTGTAGGGGGAAACTGGAATGGAGCATCAAATCAAATCAAATCAAATTTTATTTGTCACATACACATGGTTAGCAGATGTTAATGCGAGTGTAGCGAAATGCTTGTGCTTCTAGTTCCGACAATGCAGTAATAACAAGTAATCTAACTAACAATTCCAAAACTACTGTCTTGTACACAGTGTAAGGGGATAAAGAATATGTACATAAGGATATATGAATGAGTGATGGTACAGAGCAGCATAGGCAAGATACAGTAGATGGTATCGAGTACAGTATGTACAAATGAGATGAGTATGTAAACAAAGTGGCATAGTTTAAAGTGGCTAGTGATACATGTATTACATAAGGATACAGTCGATGATATAGAGTACAGTATATACGTAAGCATATGAGATGAATAATGTAGGGTAAGTAACATTATATAAGGTAGCATTGTTTAAAGTGGCTAGTGATATATTTACATCATTTCCCATCAATTCCCATTATTAAAGTGGCTGGAGTTGAGTCAGTGTCAGTGTGTTGGCAGCAGCCACTCAGTGTTAGTGGTGGCTGTTTAACAGTCTGATGGCCTTGAGATAGAAGCTGTTTTTCAGTCTCTCGGTCCCAGCTTTGATGCACCTGTACTGACCTCGCCTTCTGGATGATAGCGGGGTGAACAGGCAGTGGCTCGGGTGGTTGATGTCCTTGATGATCTTTATGGCCTTCCTGTGACATCGGGTGGTGTAGGTGTCCTGGAGGGCAGGTAGTTTGCCCCCGGTGATGCGTTGTGCAGACCTCACTACCCTCTGGAGAGCCTTACGGTTGAGGGCGGTGCAGTTGCCATACCAGGCGGTGATACAGCCCGCCAGGATGCTCTCGATTGTGCATCTGTAGAAGTTTGTGAGTGCTTTTGGTGACAAGCCGAATTTCTTCAGCCTCCTGAGGTTGAAGAGGCGCTGCTGCGCCTTCTTCACAATGCTGTCTGTGCGAGTGGACCAATTCAGTTTGTCTGTGATGTGTATGCCGAGGAACTTAAAACTTGCTACCCTCTCCACTACTGTTCCATCGATGTGGATAGGGGGGTGTTCCCTCTGCTGTTTCCTGAAGTCCTCAATCATCTCCTTAGTTTTGTTGACGTTGAGTGTGAGGTTATTTTCCTGACACCACACTCCGAGGGCCCTCACCTCCTCCCTGTAGGCCGTCTCGTCGTTGTTGGTAATCAAGCCTACCACTGTTGTGTCGTCCGCAAACTTGATGATTGAGTTGGAGGCGTGCGTGGCCACGCAGTCGTGGGTGAACAGGGAGTACAGGAGAGGGCTCAGAACGCACCCTTGTGGGGCCCCAGTGTTGAGGATCAGCGGGGAGGAGATGTTGTTGCCTACCCTCACCACCTGGGGGCGGCCCGTCAGGAAGTCCAGTACCCAGTTGCACAGGGCGGGGTCGAGACCCAGGGTCTCGAGCTTGATGACGAGCTTGGAGGGTACTATGGTGTTGAATGCCGAGCTGTAGTCGATGAACAGCATTCTCACATAGGTATTCCTCTTGTCCAGATGGGTTAGGGCAGTGTGCAGTGTGGTTGAGATTGCATCGTCTGTGGACCTATTTGGGCGGTAAGCAAATTGGAGTGGGTCTAGGGTGTCAGGTAGGGTGGAGGTGATATGGTCCTTGACTAGTCTCTCAAAGCACTTCATGATGACGGATGTGAGTGCTACGGGGCGGTAGTCGTTTAGCTCAGTTACCTTAGCTTTCTTGGGAACAGGAACAATGGTGGCCCTCTTGAAGCATGTGGGAACAGCAGACTGGTATAGGGATTGATTGAATATGTCCGTAAACACACCGGCCAGCTGGTCTGCGCATGCTCTGAGGGCGCGGCTGGGGATGCCGTCTGGGCCTGCAGCCTTGCGAGGGTTAACACGTTTAAATGTCTTACTCACCTCGGCTGCAGTGAAGGAGAGACCGCATGTTTTCGTAGCAGGCCGTGTCAGTGGCACTGTATTGTCCTCAAAGCGGGCAAAAAAGTCATTTAGTCTGCCTGGGAGCAAGACATCCTGGTCCGTGACTGGGCTGGATTTCTTCCTGTAGTCCGTGATTGACTGTAGACCCTGCCACATGCCTCTTGTGTCTGAGCCGTTGAATTGAGATTCTACTTTGTCTCTGTACTGGCGCTTAGCTTGTTTGATAGCCTTGCGGAGGGAATAGCTGCACTGTTTGTATTCGGTCATGTTACCAGACACCTTGCCCTGATTAAAAGCAGTGGTTCGCGCTTTCAGTTTCACACGAATGCTGCCATCAATCCACGGTTTCTGGTTCGGGAATGTTTTAATCGTTGCTATGGGAACGACATCTTCAACGCACGTTCTAATGAACTCGCACACCGAATCAGCGTATTCGTCAATGTTATCTGACGCAATGCGAAACATCTCCCAGTCCACGTGATGGAAGCAGTCTTGGAGTGTGGAGTCAGCTTGGTCGGACCAGCGTTGGACAGACCTCAGCGTGGGAGCCTCTTGTTTTAGTTTCTGACAAAATGGAGTCGTGGTCAGCTTTTCCGAAAGGGGGGCGGGGCAGGGCCTTATATGTGTCGCGGAAGTTAGAGTAACAATGATCCAAGGTCTTTCCACCCCTGGTTGCGCAATCGATATGCTGATAAAATTTAGGGAGTCTTGTTTTCAGATTAGCCTTGTTAAAATCCCCAGCTACAATGAATGCAGCCTCCGGATAAATCGTTTCCAGTTTGCAGAGAGTTAAATAAAGTTTGTTCAGAGCCATCGATGTGTCTGCTTGGGGGGGGATATATACGGCTGTGATTATAATCGAAGAGAATTCTCTTGGTAGATAATGCGGTCTACATTTGATTGTGAGGAATTCTAAATCAGGTGAACAGAAGGATTTGAGTTCCTGTATGTTTCTTTCATCACACCATGTCACGTTGGCCATGAGGCATACGCCCCCGCCCCTCTTCTTACCAGAAAGGTGTTTGTTTCTGTCAGCGCGATGCGTGGAGAAACCCGTTGGCTGCACCGCTTCGGATAGAGTCTCTCCAGTGAGCCATGTTTCAGTGAAGCAAAGGACGTTACAGTCTCTGATGTCCCTCTGGAATGCTACCCTTGCTCAGATTTCATCAACCTTGTTGTCAAGAGACTGGACATTGGCAAGAAGAATGCTAGGGAGTGGTGCACGATGTGCCCGTCTCCGGAGTCTGACCAGAAGACCGCCTCGTTTCCCTCTCTTTCGGAGTCGTTTTTTTGGGTCGCTGCATAGGGTCCACTCCGTTGTCCTGTTTGTAAGGCAGAACACAGGATCCGCGTCGCGAAAAACATATTCTTGGTCGTACTGATGGTGAGTTGACGCTGATCTTATATTCAGTAGTTCTTCTCGACTGTATGTAATGAAACCTAAGATGACCTGGGGTACTAATGTAAGAAATAACACGTAAAAAAACAAAAAACTGCATAGTTTCCTAGGAACGCGAAGCGAGGCGGCCATCTCTGTCGGCGCCGGAAGTATCTTTTTGAATGCCCTGGGGGCTGTAGGGGGAACCTGGAATGGAGCATTTTGAACGCCCTGGAGGCTGTAGGGGGAACCTGGAATGGAACATTTAGACGATACTCAAGGTCCTGGGGATGGTAGGGGGAACCTGGAATGGAACATTTAGAAGATACTCAAGGCCCTGTGGGCTGTAGGGGGAACCTGGAATTGAGCATTTAGAAGATACTCAAGACCCTGGGGGCTGTAAGGGGAACCTAGAATGGAGCATTTTGAATGCCCTGGGGGCTGTAGGAGGAACCTGGAATGGAACATTTAGAAGATACTCAAGGCCCTGGGGGCTGTAGGGGGAACCTGGAATGGAACATTTAGAAGATACTCAAGGCCCTGGGGGCTGTAGGGGGAACCTGGATTGGAGCATTTTGAATAACCTGGGGGCTGTAGGGGGAACCTGGAATGGAGCATTTTGAATGCCCTGGGTGTTGTAGGGGGAACCTGGAATGGAGCATTTTGTATACTCTGGGGGCTGTAGGGGGAACCTGGAATGGAGCATTTTGTATGCTCTGGGGGCTGTAGGGGGAACCTGGAATGGAGCATTTTGAATTCCCTGGGGGCTGTAGGGGAAACCTGGACTGGAGCATTTTGAATGCCCTGGGGTCTGTAGGGGGAACCTGGAATGGAACATTTAGAATGCCCTGGGGGCTGTAGGGGGAACCTGGAATGGAGCATTTTGAATGCCCTGGGTGTTGTAGGGGGAACCTGGAATGGAGCATTTTGTATGTCCTGGGGGCTGTAGGGGGAACCTGGAATGGAGCATTTAGAATGCCCTGGGGGCTGTAGGGGGAACCTGGAACGGAACATTTAGAATGCCCTGGGGGCTGTAGTGGGAACCTGGAATTGAGTATTTAGAAGATACTCAAGGCCCTGGGGGCTGTAGGGGGAACCTGGAATGGAGCATTTTGAATGCCATGGGGGCTGTAGGGGAAACCTGGAATGGAGCATTTCAAATGCCCTGGTGGCTGTAGGGGGAACCTGGAATGGAGCATTTTGAATGCCCTGGGGGCTGTAGGGGGAACCTGGAATGGAACATTTAGAAGATACTCAAGGTCCTGGGGATGGTAGGGGGAACCTGGAATGGAGCATTTTGTATACTCTGGGGGCTGTAGGGGGAACCTGGAATGGAGCATTTTGTATACTCTGGGGGCTGTAGGGGGAACCTGGAATGTAGCATTTTGAATTCCCTGGTGGGCTGTAGGGGAAACCTGGACTGGAGCATTTTGAATGCCCTGGGGTCTGTAGGGGGAACCTGGAATGGAACATTTAGAATGCCCTGGGGGCTGTAGGGGGAACCTGGAATGGAGCATTTTGAATGCCCTGGGGTCTGTAGGGGGAACCTGGAATGGAACATTTAGAATGCCCTGGGGGCTGTAGGGGGAACCTGGAATGGAGCATTTTGAATGCCCTGGGTGTTGTAGGGGGAACCTGGAATGGAGCATTTTGTATGTCCTGGGGGCTGTAGGGGGAACCTGGAATGGAGCATTTAGAATGCCCTGGGGCCTGTAGGGGGAACCTGGAACGGAACATTTAGAATGCCCTGGGGGCTGTAGTGGGAACCTGGAATTGAGTATTTAGAAGATACTCAAGGCCCTGGGGGCTGTAGGGGGAACCTGGAATGGAGCATTTTGAATGCCATGGGGGCTGTAGGGGAAACCTGGAATGGAGCATTTCAAATGCCCTGGTGGCTGTAGGGGGAACCTGGAATGGAGCATTTTGAATGCCCTGGGGGCTGTAGGGGGAACCTGGAATGGAACATTTAGAAGATACTCAAGGTCCTGGGGATGGTAGGGGGAACCTGGAATGGAACATTTAGAAGATACCCAAGGCCCTGTGGGCTGTAGGGGGAACCTGGAATGGAGCATTTGGAATGCCCTGGGGGCTGTAGGGAGAACCTGGAATGGAACACTTAGATGATACTCAAGGCCCTGGGGGCTGTAGGGGGAACCTGGAATGGAACATTTAGAATGCCCTGGGGGCTGTAGGGGGAACCTGGAATGGAGCATTTGGAATGCCCTGGGGGCTGTAGGGTGATCCTGGAATGGAGCATTTAGAATGCCCTGGGGGCTGTACGGGGAACCTGGAATGGAGCATTTTGAATGCCCTGGGTGTTGTAGGGGGAACCTGGAATGGAGCATTGCCCTGGGGGCTGTAGGGGGAACCTGGAATGGAGCATTTTGAATGCCCTGGGTGTTGTAGGGGGAACCTGGAATGGAGCATTTTGTATGCCCTGGGGGCTGTAGGGGGAACCTGGAATGGAGCATTTTGAATGCCCTGGGTGCTGTAGGGGGAACCTGGAATGGAGCATTTTGAATTCCCTGGGGGCTGTAGGGGAAACCTGGACTGGAGCATTTTGAATGCCCTGGGGTCTGTAGGGGGAACCTGGAATGGAACATTTAGAATGCCCTGGGGGCTGTAGGGGGAACCTGGAATGGAGCATTTTGAATGCCCTGGGTGTTGTAGGGGGAACCTGGAATGGAGCATTTTGTATGCCCTGGGGGCTGTAGGGGGAACCTGGAATGGAGCATTTAGAATGCCCTGGGGGCTGTAGGGGGAACCTGGAACGGAACATTTAGAATGCCCTGGGGGCTGTAGTGGGAACCTGGAATTGAGTATTTAGAAGATACTCAAGGCCCTGGGGGCTGTAGGGGGAACCTGGAATGGAGCATTTTGAATGCCCTGGGGGCTGTAGGGGAAACCTGGAATGGAGCATTTCAAATGCCCTGGTGGCCGTAGGGGGAACCTGGAATGGAGCATTTTGAATGCCCTGGGGGCTGTAGGGGGAACCTGGAATGGAGCATTTTGAATGCCCTGGAGGCTGTAGGGGGAACCTGGAATGGAACATTTAGAAGATACTCAAGGTCCTGGGGATGGTAGGGGGAACCTGGAATGGAACATTTAGAAGATACCCAAGGCCCTGTGGGCTGTAGGGGGAACCTGGAATGGAGCATTTAGAAGATACTCAAGACCCTGGGGGCTGTAAGGGGAACCTGGAATGGAGCATTTTGAATGCCCTGGGGGCTTTAGGAGGAAACTGGAATGGAACATTTAGAAGATACTCATGGAACATTTAAAATGTATGACCTGGGGGCTGTAGGGGGAACTGGAATGGAGCATTTAGAAGATACTCAAGACCCTGGGGGCTGTAAGGGGAACCTGGAATGGAGCATTTTGAATGCCCTGGGGGCTTTAGGAGGAAACTGGAATGGAACATTTAGAAGATACTCATGGAACATTTAGAATGTATGACCTGGGGGCTGTAGGGGGAACCTGGAATGGAGCATTTGGAATGCCCTGGGGGCTGTAGGGAGAACCTGGAATGGAACACTTAGATGATACTCAAGGCCCTGGGGGCTGTAGGGGGAACCTGGAATGGAACATTTAGAATGCCCTGGGGGCTGTAGGGGGAACCTGGAATGGAGCATTTGGAATGCCCTGGGGGCTGTACGGGGAACCTGGAATGGAGCATTTTGAATGCCCTGGGTGTTTTAGGGGGAACCTGGAATGGAGCATTTTGTATGCCCTGGGGGCTGTAGGGGGAACCTGGAATGGAGCATTTTGAATGCCCTGGGTGTTGTAGGGGGAACCTGGAATGGAGCATTTTGTATGCCCTGGGGGCTGTAGTGGGAACCTGGAATGGAGCATTTTGAATGCTCTGGGTGCTGTAGGGGGAACCTGGAATGGAGCATTTTGAATGCCCTGGGGGCTGTAGGGGGAATCTGGAATGGAGCATTTTGAATGCACTGGGGGCTGTAGGGGGAATCTGGAATGGAGCATTTTGAATGCCCTGGGTGTTGTAGGGGGAACCTGGAATGGAGCATTTTGTATGCCCTGGGGGCTGCAGGGGGAACCTGGAATGGAGCATTTTGAATGCCCTGGGTGCTGTAGGGGGAACCTGGAATGGAGCATTTTGAATGCCCTGGGGGCTGTAGGGGGAACCTGGAATGGAACATTTAGAATGCCCTGGGTGTTGTAGGGGGAACCTGGATTGGAGCATTTTGAATAACCTGGGGGCTGTAGGGGGAACCTGGAATGGAGCATTTTGTATGCACTGGGGGCTGTAGGGGGAACCTGGAATGGAGCATTTTGTGTGCTCTGGGGGCTGTAGGGGGTACCTGGAATTGAACATTTAGAATGCCCTGGGGGCTGTAGGGGGAACCTGGAATGGAGCATTTTGAATGCCCTGGAGGCTGTAGGGGGAACCTGGAATGGAGCATTTTGAATGCCCTGGAGGCTGTAGGGGGAACCTGGAATGGAGCATTTTGAATGCCCTGGGGGCTGTAGGGGGAACCTGGAATGGAACATTTAGAATGCCCTGGGGGCTGTAGGGGGAACCTGGAATGGAACATTTTGAATGCCCTGGGGGCTGTAGGGGGAACCTGGAATGGAGCATTTTGTGTGCTCTGGGGGCTGTAGGGGGTACCTGGAATTGAACATTTAGAATGCCCTGGGGGCTGTAGGGGGAACCTGGAATGGAACATTTTGAATGCCCTGGGGGCTGTAGGGGGAACCTGGAATGGAGCATTTTGAATGCGGGGGCTGTAGGGGAAACCCGGACTGGAGCATTTTGAATGCCCTGGGGGCTGTAGGGGGAACCTGGAATGGAGCATTTGGAATGCCTTGGGGGCTGTAGGGGGAACCTGGAATGGAACACTTAGAATGCCCTGGGGGCTGTAGGGGGAACCTGGAATGGAGCATTTGGAATGCCCTGGGGGCTGTAGGGGGAACCTGGAATGGAACATTTAGAATGCCCTGGGGGCTGTAGGGGGAACCTGGAATGGAGCATTTTGAATGCCCTGGAGGCTGTAGGGGGAACCTGGAATGGAACATTTAGAAGATACTCAAGGTCCTGGGGATGGTAGGGGGAACCTGGAATGGAACATTTAGAAGATACCCAAGGCCCTGTGGGCTGTAGGGGGAACCTGGAATGGAGCATTTAGAAGATACTCAAGACCCTGGGGGCTGTAAGGGGAACCTGGAATGGAGCATTTTGAATGCCCTGGGGGCTTTAGGAGGAAACTGGAATGGAACATTTAGAAGATACTCATGGAACATTTAAAATGTATGACCTGGGGGCTGTAGGGGGAACTGGAATGGAGCATTTAGAAGATACTCAAGACCCTGGGGGCTGTAAGGGGAACCTGGAATGGAGCATTTTGAATGCCCTGGGGGCTTTAGGAGGAAACTGGAATGGAACATTTAGAAGATACTCATGGAACATTTAGAATGTATGACCTGGGGGCTGTAGGGGGAACCTGGAATGGAGCATTTGGAATGCCCTGGGGGCTGTAGGGAGAACCTGGAATGGAACACTTAGATGATACTCAAGGCCCTGGGGGCTGTAGGGGGAACCTGGAATGGAACATTTAGAATGCCCTGGGGGCTGTAGGGGGAACCTGGAATGGAGCATTTGGAATGCCCTGGGGGCTGTACGGGGAACCTGGAATGGAGCATTTTGAATGCCCTGGGTGTTTTAGGGGGAACCTGGAATGGAGCATTTTGTATGCCCTGGGGGCTGTAGGGGGAACCTGGAATGGAGCATTTTGAATGCCCTGGGTGTTGTAGGGGGAACCTGGAATGGAGCATTTTGTATGCCCTGGGGGCTGTAGTGGGAACCTGGAATGGAGCATTTTGAATGCTCTGGGTGCTGTAGGGGGAACCTGGAATGGAGCATTTTGAATGCCCTGGGGGCTGTAGGGGGAATCTGGAATGGAGCATTTTGAATGCACTGGGGGCTGTAGGGGGAATCTGGAATGGAGCATTTTGAATGCCCTGGGTGTTGTAGGGGGAACCTGGAATGGAGCATTTTGTATGCCCTGGGGGCTGCAGGGGGAACCTGGAATGGAGCATTTTGAATGCCCTGGGTGCTGTAGGGGGAACCTGGAATGGAGCATTTTGAATGCCCTGGGGGCTGTAGGGGGAACCTGGAATGGAACATTTAGAATGCCCTGGGTGTTGTAGGGGGAACCTGGATTGGAGCATTTTGAATAACCTGGGGGCTGTAGGGGGAACCTGGAATGGAGCATTTTGTATGCACTGGGGGCTGTAGGGGGAACCTGGAATGGAGCATTTTGTGTGCTCTGGGGGCTGTAGGGGGTACCTGGAATTGAACATTTAGAATGCCCTGGGGGCTGTAGGGGGAACCTGGAATGGAGCATTTTGAATGCCCTGGAGGCTGTAGGGGGAACCTGGAATGGAGCATTTTGAATGCCCTGGAGGCTGTAGGGGGAACCTGGAATGGAGCATTTTGAATGCCCTGGGGGCTGTAGGGGGAACCTGGAATGGAACATTTAGAATGCCCTGGGGGCTGTAGGGGGAACCTGGAATGGAACATTTTGAATGCCCTGGGGGCTGTAGGGGGAACCTGGAATGGAGCATTTTGTGTGCTCTGGGGGCTGTAGGGGGTACCTGGAATTGAACATTTAGAATGCCCTGGGGGCTGTAGGGGGAACCTGGAATGGAACATTTTGAATGCCCTGGGGGCTGTAGGGGGAACCTGGAATGGAGCATTTTGAATGCGGGGGCTGTAGGGGAAACCCGGACTGGAGCATTTTGAATGCCCTGGGGGCTGTAGGGGGAACCTGGAATGGAGCATTTGGAATGCCCTGGGGGCTGTAGGGGGAACCTGGAATGGAACACTTAGAATGCCCTGGGGGCTGTAGGGGGAACCTGGAATGGAGCATTTGGAATGCCCTGGGGGCTGTAGGGGGAACCTGGAATGGAACATTTAGAATGCCCTGGGGGCTGTAGGGGGAACCTGGAATGGAGCATTTGGAATGCCCTGGGGGCTGTAGGGGGAACCTGGAATAGAACACTTAGACGATACTCAAGGCCCTGGGGGCTGTTGGGGGAACCTGGAATGGAACATTTAGAATGCCCTGGGGGCTGTAGGGCGAACCTGGAATGGAGCATTTGGAATGCCCTGGGGGCTGTAGGGGGAACCTGGAATGGAGCATTTTGAATGCCCTGGGGGCTGTATGGGGAACCTGGAATGGAACATTTTGAATGCCCTGGGGGCTGTAGGAGGAACCTGGAATGGAACATTTAGGAGATACTCAAGGCCCTGGGGGCTGTAGGGGGAACATGAAATGGAGCATTTTGAATGCCCTGGGGGCTGTAGGGGAAACCTGGACTGGAGCATTTTGAATGCCCTGGGGCTGTAGGGGGAACCTGGAATGGAACATATAGAATGCCCTGGGGGCTGTAGGGGGAACCTGGAATGGAGCATTTTGAATGCGGGGGCTGTAGGGGTAAACCCGGACTGGAGCATTTTGAATGCCCTGGGGGCTGTAGGTGGAACCTGGAATGGAGCATTTGGAATGCCCTGGGGGCTGTAGGGGGAACCTGGAATGGAACACTTAGAATGCCCTGGGGGCTGTAGGGGGAACCTGGAATGGAGCATTTGGAATGCCCTGGGGGCTGTAGGGGGAACCTGGAATAGAGCATTTTGTATGCTCTGGGGGCTGTAGGGGGAACCTGGAATGGAGCATTTTGTGTGCTCTGGGGGCTGTAGGGGGTACCTGGAATTGAACATTTAGAATGCCCTGGGGGCTGTAGGGGGAACCTGGAATGGAGCATTTGGAATGCCCTGGGGGCTGTAGGGGGAACCTGGAATGGAACATTTAGAATGCCCTGGGGGCTGTAGGGGGAACCTGGATTGGAGCATTTTGAATAACCTGGGGGCTGTAGGGGGAACCTGGAATGGAGCATTTTGTATGCTCTGGGGGGCTGTAGGGGGAACGTGGAATGGAGCATTTTGTGTGCTCTGGGGGCTGTAGGGGGTACCTGGAATTGAACATTTAGAATGCCCTGGGGGCTGTAGGGGGAACCTGGAATGGAATATTTTGAATGCCCTGGGGGCTGTAGGGGGAACCTGGAATGGAGCATTTTGAATGCGGGGGCTGTAGGGGAAACCCGGACTGGAGCATTTTGAATGCCCTGGGGGCTGTAGGGGGAACCTGGAATGGAGCATTTGGAATGCCCTGGGGGCTGTAGGGGGAACCTGGAATGGAACACTTAGAATGCCCTGGGGGCTGTAGGGGGAACCTGGAATGGAGCATTTGGAATGCCCTGGGGGCTGTAGGGGGAACCTGGAATGGAACACTTAGATGATACTCAAGGCCCTGGGGGCTGTTGGGGGAACCTGGAATGGAACATTTAGAATGCCCTGGGGGCTGTAGGGGGAACCTGGAATGGAGCATTTGGAATGCCCTGGGGGCTGTAGGGGGAACCTGGAATGGAGCATTTAGAATGCCCTGGGGGCTGTATGGGGAACCTGGAATGGAACATTTTGAATGTCCTGGGGGCTGTAGGAGGAACCTGGAATGGAACATTTAGGAGATACTCAAGGCCCTGGGGGCTGTAGGGGGAACATGGAATGGAGCATTTTGAATGCCCTGGGGGCTGTAGGGGAAACCTGGACTGGAGCATTTTGAATGCCCTGGGGGCTGTAGGGGGAACCTGGAATGGAACATATAGAATGCCCTGGGGGCTGTAGGGGGAACCTGGAATGGAGCATTTTGAATGCGGGGGCTGTAGGGGAAACCCGGACTGGAGCATTTTGAATGCCCTGGGGGCTGTAGGGGGAACCTGGAATGGAGCATTTAGAATGCCCTGGGGGCTGTATGGGGAACCTGGAATGGAACATTTTGAATGCCCTGGGGGCTGTAGGGGGAACCTGGAATGGAACATTTAGGAGATACTCAAGGCCCTGGGGGCTGTAGGGGGAACATGGAATGGAGCATTTTGAATGCCCTGGGGGCTGTAGGGGAAACCTGGACTGGAGCATTTTGAATGCCCTGGGGCTGTAGGGGGAACCTGGAATGGAACATATAGAATGCCCTGGGGGCTGTAGGGGGAACCTGGAATGGAGCATTTTGAATGCGGGGGCTGTAGGGGAAACCCGGACTGGAGCATTTTGAATGCCCTGGGGGCTGTAGGGGGAACCTGGAATGGAGCATTTGGAATGCCCTGGGGGCTGTAGGGGGAACCTGGAATGGAACACTTAGAATGCCCTGGGGGCTGTAGGGGGAACCTGGAATGGAGCATTTGGAATGCCCTGGGGGCTGTAGGGGGAACCTGGAATAGAGCATTTTGTATGCTCTGGGGGCTGTAGGGGGAACCTGGAATGGAGCATTTTGTGTGCTCTGGGGGCTGTAGGGGGTACCTGGAATTGAACATTTAGAATGCCCTGGGGGCTGTAGGGGGAACCTGGAATGGAGCATTTGGAATGCCCTGGGGGCTGTAGGGGGAACCTGGAATGGAACATTTAGACTGCCCTGGGGGCTGTAGGGGGAACCTGGATTGGAGCATTTTGAATAACCTGGGGGCTGTAGGGGGAACCTGGAATGGAGCATTTTGTATGCTCTGGGGGGCTGTAGGGGGAACCTGGAATGGAGCATTTTGTGTGCTCTGGGGGCTGTAGGGGGTACCTGGAATTGAACATTTAGAATGCCCTGGGGGCTGTAGGGGGAACCTGGAATGGAATATTTTGAATGCCCTGGGGGCTGTAGGGGGAACCTGGAATGGAGCATTTTGAATGCGGGGGCTGTAGGGGAAACCCGGACTGGAGCATTTTGAATGCCCTGGGGGCTGTAGGGGGAACCTGGAATGGAGCATTTGGAATGCCCTGGGGGCTGTAGGGGGAACCTGGAATGGAACACTTAGAATGCCCTGGGGGCTGTAGGGGGAACCTGGAATGGAGCATTTGGAATGCCCTGGGGGCTGTAGGGGGAACCTGGAATAGAACACTTAGATGATACTCAAGGCCCTGGGGGCTGTTGGGGGAACCTGGAATGGAACATTTAGAATGCCCTGGGGGCTGTAGGGGGAACCTGGAATGGAGCATTTGGAATGCCCTGGGGGCTGTAGGGGGAACCTGGAATGGAGCATTTGGAATGCCCTGGGGGCTGTAGGGGGAACCTGGAATGGAACATTTAGACTGCCCTGGGGGCTGTAGGGGGAACCTGGATTGGAGCATTTTGAATAACCTGGGGGCTGTAGGGGGAACCTGGAATGGAGCATTTTGTATGCTCTGGGGGGCTGTAGGGGGAACCTGGAATGGAGCATTTTGTGTGCTCTGGGGGCTGTAGGGGGTACCTGGAATTGAACATTTAGAATGCCCTGGGGGCTGTAGGGGGAACCTGGAATGGAATATTTTGAATGCCCTGGGGGCTGTAGGGGGAACCTGGAATGGAGCATTTTGAATGCGGGGGCTGTAGGGGAAACCCGGACTGGAGCATTTTGAATGCCCTGGGGGCTGTAGGGGGAACCTGGAATGGAGCATTTGGAATGCCCTGGGGGCTGTAGGGGGAACCTGGAATGGAACACTTAGAATGCCCTGGGGGCTGTAGGGGGAACCTGGAATGGAGCATTTGGAATGCCCTGGGGGCTGTAGGGGGAACCTGGAATAGAACACTTAGATGATACTCAAGGCCCTGGGGGCTGTTGGGGGAACCTGGAATGGAACATTTAGAATGCCCTGGGGGCTGTAGGGGGAACCTGGAATGGAGCATTTGGAATGCCCTGGGGGCTGTAGGGGGAACCTGGAATGGAGCATTTAGAATGCCCTGGGGGCTGTATGGGGAACCTGGAATGGAACATTTTGAATGTCCTGGGGGCTGTAGGAGGAACCTGGAATGGAACATTTAGGAGATACTCAAGGCCCTGGGGGCTGTAGGGGGAACCTGGAATGGAGCATTTTGAATGCCCTGGGGGCTGTAGGGGAAACCTGGACTGGAGCATTTTGAATGCCCTGGGGGCTGTAGGGGGAACCTGGAATGGAACATATAGAATGCCCTGGGGGCTGTAGGGGGAACCTGGAATGGAGCATTTTGAATGCGGGGGCTGTAGGGGAAACCCGGACTGGAGCATTTTGAATGCCCTGGGGGCTGTAGGGGGAACCTGGAATGGAGCATTTAGAATGCCCTGGGGGCTGTATGGGGAACCTGGAATGGAACATTTTGAATGCCCTGGGGGCTGTAGGAGGAACCTGGAATGGAACATTTAGGAGATACTCAAGGCCCTGGGGGCTGTAGGGGGAACATGGAATGGAGCATTTTGAATGCCCTTGGGGCTGTAGGGGGATCCTGGAATGGAACACTTAGATGATACTCAAGGCCCTGGGGATGTTAGGGGGAACCTGGAATGGAACATTTAGAATGCCCTGGGGGCTGTAGGGGGAACCTGGAATGGAGCATTTGGAATGCCCTGGGGGCTGTAGGGGGAACCTGGAATGGAGCTTTTAGAATGCCCTGGGGGCTGTAGGGGGAACCTGGAATGGAGCATTTGGAATGCCCTGGGGGCTGTAGGGGGAACCTGGAATGGAACATTTAGAATGCCCTGGGGGCTGTAGGGGGAACCTGGAATGGAGCATTTGGAATGCCCTGGGGGCTGTAGGGGGAACCTGGAATGGAACATTTGGAATGCCCTGGGGGCTGTAGGGGGAACCTGGAATAGAGCATTTTGTATGCTCTGGGGGCTGTAGGGGGAACCTGGAATGGAGCATTTTGTGTGCTCTGGGGGCTGCAGGGGGTACCTGGAATTGAACATTTAGAATGCCCTGGGGGCTGTAGGGGGAACCTGGAATGGAGCATTTGGAATGCCCTGGGGGCTGTAGGGGGAACCTGGAATGGAACATTTAGAATGCCCTGGGGGCTGTAGGGGGAACCTGGATTGGAGCATTTTGAATAACCTGGGGGCTGTAGGGGGAACCTGGAATGGAGCATTTTGTATGCTCTGGGGGGCTGTAGGGGGAACCTGGAATGGAGCATTTTGTGTGCTCTGGGGGCTGTAGGGGGTACCTGGAATTGAACATTTAGAATGCCCTGGGGGCTGTAGGGGGAACCTGGAATGGAATATTTTGAATGCCCTGGGGGCTGTAGGGGGAACCTGGAATGGAGCATTTTGAATGCGGGGGCTGTAGGGGAAACCCGGACTGGAGCATTTTGAATGCCCTGGGGGCTGTAGGGGGAACCTGGAATGGAGCATTTGGAATGCCCTGGGGGCTGTAGGGGGAACCTGGAATGGAACACTTAGAATGCCCTGGGGGCTGTAGGGGGAACCTGGAATGGAGCATTTGGAATGCCCTGGGGGCTGTAGGGGGAACCTGGAATAGAACACTTAGATGATACTCAAGGCCCTGGGGGCTGTTGGAGGAACCTGGAATGGAACATTTAGAATGCCCTGGGGGCTGTAGGGGGAACCTGGAATGGAGCATTTGGAATGCCCTGGGGGCTGTAGGGGGAACCTGGAATGGAGCATTTAGAATGCCCTGGGGGCTGTATGGGGAACCTGGAATGGAACATTTTGAATGTCCTGGGGGCTGTAGGAGGAATCTGGAATGGAACATTTAGGAGATACTCAAGGCCCTGGGGGCTGTAGGGGGAACATGGAATGGAGCATTTTGAATGCCCTGGGGGCTGTAGGGGAAACCTGGACTGGAGCATTTTGAATGCCCTGGGGGCTGTAGGGGGAACCTGGAATGGAGCATTTGGAATGCCCTGGGGGCTGTAGGGGGAACCTGGAATAGAACACTTAGATGATACTCAAGGCCCTGGGGGCTGTTGGGGGAACCTGGAATGGAACATTTAGAATGCCCTGGGGGCTGTAGGGGGAACCTGGATTGGAGCATTTTGAATAACCTGGGGGCTGTAGGGGGAACCTGGAATAGAGCATTTTGTATGCTCTGGGGGCTGTAGGGGGAACCTGGAATGGAGCATTTTGTGTGCTCTGGGGGCTGTAGGGGGAACCTGGAATGGAGCATTTGGAATGCCCTGGGGGCTGTAGGGGGAACCTGGAATAGAGCATTTTGTATGCTCTGGGGGCTGTAGGGGGAACCTGGAATGGAGCATTTTGTGTGCTCTGGGGGCTGTAGGGGGTACCTGGAATTGAACATTTAGAATGCCCTGGGGGCTGTAGGGGGAACCTGGAATGGAGCATTTGGAATGCCCTGGGGGCTGTAGGGGGAACCTGGAATGGAACATTTAGAATGCCCTGGGGGCTGTAGGGGGAACCTGGATTGGAGCATTTTGAATAACCTGGGGGCTGTAGGGGGAACCTGGAATGGAGCATTTTGTATGCTCTGGGGGGCTGTAGGGGGAACCTGGAATGGAGCATTTTGTGTGCTCTGGGGGCTGTAGGGGGTACCTGGAATTGAACATTTAGAATGCCCTGGGGGCTGTAGGGGGAACCTGGAATGGAATATTTTGAATGCCCTGGGGGCTGTAGGGGGAACCTGGAATGGAGCATTTTGAATGCGGGGGCTGTAGGGGAAACCCGGACTGGAGCATTTTGAATGCCCTGGGGGCTGTAGGGGGAACCTGGAATGGAGCATTTGGAATGCCCTGGGGGCTGTAGGGGGAACCTGGAATGGAACACTTAGAATGCCCTGGGGGCTGTAGGGGGAACCTGGAATGGAGCATTTGGAATGCCCTGGGGGCTGTAGGGGGAACCTGGAATAGAACACTTAGATGATACTCAAGGCCCTGGGGGCTGTTGGAGGAACCTGGAATGGAACATTTAGAATGCCCTGGGGGCTGTAGGGGGAACCTGGAATGGAGCATTTGGAATGCCCTGGGGGCTGTAGGGGGAACCTGGAATGGAGCATTTAGAATGCCCTGGGGGCTGTATGGGGAACCTGGAATGGAACATTTTGAATGTCCTGGGGGCTGTAGGAGGAACCTGGAATGGAACATTTAGGAGATACTCAAGGCCCTGGGGGCTGTAGGGGGAACATGGAATGGAGCATTTTGAATGCCCTGGGGGCTGTAGGGGAAACCTGGACTGGAGCATTTTGAATGCCCTGGGGGCTGTAGGGGGAACCTGGAATGGAGCATTTGGAATGCCCTGGGGGCTGTAGGGGGAACCTGGAATAGAACACTTAGATGATACTCAAGGCCCTGGGGGCTGTTGGGGGAACCTGGAATGGAACATTTAGAATGCCCTGGGGGCTGTAGGGGGAACCTGGAATGGAGCATTTGGAATGCCCTGGGGGCTGTAGGGGGAACCTGGAATGGAGCATTTAGAATGCCCTGGGGGCTGTATGGGGAACCTGGAATGGAACATTTTGAATGTCCTGGGGGCTGTAGGAGGAACCTGGAATGGAACATTTATGAGATACTCAAGGCCCTGGGGGCTGTAGGGGGAACATGGAATGGAGCATTTTGAATGCCCTGGGGGCTGTAGGGGAAACCTGGACTGGAGCATTTTGAATGGCCTGGGGGCTGTAGGGGGAACCTGGAATGGAACATATAGAATGCCCTGGGGGCTGTAGGGGGAACCTGGAATGGAGCATTTTGAATGCGGGGGCTGTAGGGGAAACCCGGACTGGAGCATTTTGAATGCCCTGGGGGCTGTAGGGGGAACCTGGAATGGAGCATTTAGAATGCCCTGGGGGCTGTATGGGGAACCTGGAATGGAACATTTTGAATGCCCTGGGGGCTGTAGGAGGAACCTGGAATGGAACATTTAGGAGATACTCAAGGCCCTGGGGGCTGTAGGGGGAACATGGAATGGAGCATTTTGAATGCCCTGGGGGCTGTAGGGGGAACCTGGAATGGAACACTTAGATGATACTCAAGGCCCTGGGGATGTTAGGGGGAACCTGGAATGGAACATTTAGAATGCCCTGGGGGCTGTAGGGGGAACCTGGAATGGAGCATTTGGAATGCCCTGGGGGCTGTAGGGGGAACCTGGAATGGAGCATTTAGAATGCCCTGGGGGCTGTAGGGGGAACCTGGAATGGAGCATTTGGAATGCCCTGGGGGCTGTAGGGGGAACCTGGAATGGAGCATTTAGAATGCCCTGGGGGCTGTAGGGGAAACCTGGACTGGAGCATTTTGAATGCCCTGGGGGCTGTAGGGGGAACCTGGAATGGAGCATTTTGAATGCCCTGGGGTCTGTAGGGGGAACCTGGAATGGAACATATAGAATTCCCTGGGGGCTGTAGGGGGAACCTGGAATGGAACACTTAGATGATACTCAAGGCCCTGGGGATGTTAGGGGGAACCTGGAATGGAACATTTAGAATGCCCTGGGGGCTGTAGGGGGAACCTGGAATGGAGCATTTGGAATGCCCTGGGGGCTGTAGGGGGAACCTGGAATGGAGCATTTAGAATGCCCTGGGGGCTGTAGGGGGAACCTGGAATGGAGCATTTGGAATGCCCTGGGGGCTGTAGGGGGAACCTGGAATGGAACATTTAGAATGCCCTGGGGGCTGTAGGGGGAACCTGGAATGGAGCATTTAGAATGCCCTGGGGGCTGTAGGGGAAACCTGGACTGGAGCATTTTGAATGCCCTGGGGGCTGTAGGGGGAACCTGGAATGGAGCATTTTGAATGCCCTGGGGGCTGTAGGGGGAACCTGGAATGGAGCATTTGGAATGCCCTGGGGGCTGTAGGGGGAACCTGGAATGGAACACTTAGAATGCCCTGGGGGCTGTAGGGGGAACCTGGAATGGAGCATTTGGAATGCCCTGGGGGCTGTAGGGGGAACCTGGAATAGAACACTTAGATGATACTCAAGGCCCTGGGGGCTGTTGGGGGAACCTGGAATGGAACATTTAGAATGCCCTGGGGGCTGTAGGGGGAACCTGGAATGGAGCATTTGGAATGCCCTGGGGGCTGTAGGGGGAACCTGGAATGGAGCATTTAGAATGCCCTGGGGGCTGTATGGGGAACCTGGAATGGAACATTTTGAATGCCCTGGGGGCTGTAGGAGGAACCTGGAATGGAACATTTAGGAGATACTCAAGGCCCTGGGGGCTGTAGGGGGAACATGGAATGGAGCATTTTGAATGCCCTGGGGGCTGTAGGGGAAACCTGGACTGGAGCATTTTGAATGCCCTGGGGGCTGTAGGGGGAACCTGGAATGGAACATATAGAATGCCCTGGGGGCTGTAGGGGGAACCTGGAATGGAACACTTAGATGATACTCAAGGCCCTGGGGATGTTAGGGGGAACCTGGAATGGAACATTTAGAATGCCCTGGGGGCTGTAGGGGGAACCTGGAATGGAGCATTTGGAATGCCCTGGGGGCTGTAGGGGGAACCTGGAATGGAGCATTTAGAATGCCCTGGGGGCTGTAGGGGGAACCTGGAATGGAGCATTTGGAATGCCCTGGGGGCTGTAGGGGAAACCTGGACTGGAGCATTTTGAATGCCCTGGGGGCTGTAGGGGGAACCTGGAATGGAACATGTAGAATGCCCTGGGGGCTGTAGGGGGAACCTGGAATGGAGCATTTTGAATGCCCTGGGTGTTGTAGGGGGAACCTGGAATGGAGCATTTTGTATGCCCTGGGGGCTGTAGGGGCAACCTGGAATGGAGCATTTTGTATGCCCTGGGGGCTGTAGGGGGAACCTGGAATTGAGCATTTTCAATGCCCTGGGTGTTGTAGGGGGAACCTGGAATGGAGCATTTTGTATGCCCTGGGGGCTGTAGGGGGAATCTGGAATGGAGCCTTTTGAATGCACTGGGGGCTGTAGGGGGAATCTGGAATGGAGCATTTTGAATGCCCTGGGTGTTGTAGGGGGAACCTGGAATGGAGCATTTTGTATGCCCTGGGGGCTGTAGGGGGAACCTGGAATGGAGCATTTTGAATGCTCTGGGTGCTGTAGGGGGAACCTGGAATGGAGCATTTTGAATGCCCTGGGGGCTGTAGGGGGAATCTGGAATGGAGCATTTTGAATGCACTGGGGGCTGTAGGGGGAATCTGGAATGGAGCATTTTGAATGCCCTGGGTGTTGTAGGGGGAACCTGGAATGGAGCATTTTGTATGCCCTGGGGGCTGCAGGGGGAACCTGGAATGGAGCATTTTGAATGCCCTGGGTGCTGTAGGGGGAACCTGGAATGGAGCATTTTGAATGCCCTGGGGGCTGTAGGGGGAACCTGGAATGGAACATTTAGAATGCCCTGGGTGTTGTAGGGGGAACCTGGATTGGAGCATTTTGAATAACCTGGGGGCTGTAGGGGGAACCTGGAATGGAGCATTTTGTATGCACTGGGGGCTGTAGGGGGAACCTGGAATGGAGCATTTTGTGTGCTCTGGGGGCTGTAGGGGGTACCTGGAATGGAACATTTAGAATGCCCTGGGGGCTGTAGGGGGAACCTGGAATGGAGCATTTTGAATGCCCTGGAGGCTGTAGGGGGAACCTGGAATGGAGCATTTTGAATGCCCTGGAGGCTGTAGGGGGAACCTGGAATGGAGCATTTTGAATGCCCTGGGGGCTGTAGGGGGAACCTGGAATGGAACATTTAGAATGCCCTGGGGGCTGTAGGGGGAACCTGGAATGGAACATTTTGAATGCCCTGGGGGCTGTAGGGGGAACCTGGAATGGAGCATTTTGTGTGCTCTGGGGGCTGTAGGGGGTACCTGGAATTGAACATTTAGAATGCCCTGGAGGCTGTAGGGGGAACCTGGAATGGAACATTTTGAATGCCCTGGGGGCTGTAGGGGGAACCTGGAATGGAGCATTTTGAATGCGGGGGCTGTAGGGGAAACCCGGACTGGAGCATTTTGAATGCCCTGGGGGCTGAAGGGGGAACCTGGAATGGAGCATTTGGAATGCCCTGGGGGCTGTAGGGGGAACCTGGAATTGAGCATTTTCAATGCCCTGGGTGTTGTAGGGGGAACCTGGAATGGAGCATTTTGTATGCCCTGGGGGCTGTAGGGGGAATCTGGAATGGAGCCTTTTGAATGCACTGGGGGCTGTAGGGGGAATCTGGAATGGAGCATTTTGAATGCCCTGGGTGTTGTAGGGGGAACCTGGAATGGAGCATTTTGTATGCCCTGGGGGCTGTAGGGGGAACCTGGAATGGAGCATTTTGAATGCTCTGGGTGCTGTAGGGGGAACCTGGAATGGAGCATTTTGAATGCCCTGGGGGCTGTAGGGGGAATCTGGAATGGAGCATTTTGAATGCACTGGGGGCTGTAGGGGGAATCTGGAATGGAGCATTTTGAATGCCCTGGGTGTTGTAGGGGGAACCTGGAATGGAGCATTTTGTATGCCCTGGGGGCTGCAGGGGGAACCTGGAATGGAGCATTTTGAATGCCCTGGGTGCTGTAGGGGGAACCTGGAATGGAGCATTTTGAATGCCCTGGGGGCTGTAGGGGGAACCTGGAATGGAACATTTAGAATGCCCTGGGTGTTGTAGGGGGAACCTGGATTGGAGCATTTTGAATAACCTGGGGGCTGTAGGGGGAACCTGGAATGGAGCATTTTGTATGCACTGGGGGCTGTAGGGGGAACCTGGAATGGAGCATTTTGTGTGCTCTGGGGGCTGTAGGGGGTACCTGGAATTGAACATTTAGAATGCCCTGGGGGCTGTAGGGGGAACCTGGAATGGAGCATTTTGAATGCCCTGGAGGCTGTAGGGGGAACCTGGAATGGAGCATTTTGAATGCCCTGGAGGCTGTAGGGGGAACCTGGAATGGAGCATTTTGAATGCCCTGGGGGCTGTAGGGGGAACCTGGAATGGAACATTTAGAATGCCCTGGGGGCTGTAGGGGGAACCTGGAATGGAACATTTTGAATGCCCTGGGGGCTGTAGGGGGAACCTGGAATGGAGCATTTTGTGTGCTCTGGGGGCTGTAGGGGGTACCTGGAATTGAACATTTAGAATGCCCTGGAGGCTGTAGGGGGAACCTGGAATGGAACATTTTGAATGCCCTGGGGGCTGTAGGGGGAACCTGGAATGGAGCATTTTGAATGCGGGGGCTGTAGGGGAAACCCGGACTGGAGCATTTTGAATGCCCTGGGGGCTGAAGGGGGAACCTGGAATGGAGCATTTGGAATGCCCTGGGGGCTGTAGGGGGAACCTGGAATGGAACATTTAGAATGCCCTGGGGGCTGTAGGGGGAACCTGGATTGGAGCATTTTGAATAACCTGGGGGCTGTAGGGGGAACCTGGAATGGAGCATTTTGTATGCTCTGGGGGCTGTAGGGGGAACCTGGAATGGAGCATTTTGTGTGCTCTGGGGGCTGTAGGGGGTACCTGGAATTGAACATTTAGAATGCCCTGGGGGCTGTAGGGGGAACCTGGAATGGAACATTTTGAATGCCCTGGGGGCTGTAGGGCGAACCTGGAATGGAGCATTTTGAATGCGGGGGCTGTAGGGGAAACCCGGACTGGAGCATTTTGAATGCCCTGGGGGCTGTAGGGGGAACCTGGAATGGAGCATTTGGAATGCCCTGGGGGCTGTAGGGGGAACCTGGAATGGAACACTTAGAATGCCCTGGGGGCTGTAGGGGGAACCTGGAATGGAGCATTTGGAATGCCCTGGGGGCTGTAGGGGGAACCTGGAATAGAACACTTAGATGATACTCAAGGCCCTGGGGGCTGTTGGGGGAACCTGGAATGGAACATTTAGAATGCCCAGGGGGCTGTAGGGGGAACCTGGAATGGAGCATTTGGAATGCCCTGGGGGCTGTAGGGGGAACCTGGAATGGAGCATTTTGAATGCCCTGGGGGCTGTATGGGGAACCTGGAATGGAACATTTTGAATGCCCTGGGGGCTGTAGGAGGAACCTGGAATGGAACATTTAGGAGATACTCAAGGCCCTGGGGGCTGTAGGGGGAACATGAAATGGAGCATTTTGAATGCCCTGGGGGCTGTAGGGGAAACCTGGACTGGAGCATTTTGAATGCCCTGGGGCTGTAGGGGGAACCTGGAATGGAACATATAGAATGCCCTGGGGGCTGTAGGGGGAACCTGGAATGGAGCATTTAGAATGCCCTGGGGGCTGTAGGGGGAACCTGGAATGGAGCATTTGGAATGCCCTGGGGGCTGTAGGGGGAACCTGGAATGGAACATTTAGAATGCCCTGGGGGCTGTAGGGGGAACCTGGAATGGAGCATTTAGAATGCCCTGGGGGCTGTAGGGGAAACCTGGACTGGAGCATTTTGAATGCCCTGGGGGCTGTAGGGGGAACCTGGAATGGAGCATTTTGAATGCCCTGGGGGCTGTAGGGGGAACCTGGAATGGAGCATTTGGAATGCCCTGGGGGCTGTAGGGGGAACCTGGAATGGAACACTTAGAATGCCCTGGGGGCTGTAGGGGGAACCTGGAATGGAGCATTTGGAATGCCCTGGGGGCTGTAGGGGGAACCTGGAATAGAACACTTAGATGATACTCAAGGCCCTGGGGGCTGTTGGGGGAACCTGGAATGGAACATTTAGAATGCCCTGGGGGCTGTAGGGGGAACCTGGAATGGAGCATTTGGAATGCCCTGGGGGCTGTAGGGGGAACCTGGAATGGAGCATTTAGAATGCCCTGGGGGCTGTATGGGGAACCTGGAATGGAACATTCTGAATGCCCTGGGGGCTGTAGGAGGAACCTGGAATGGAACATTTAGGAGATACTCAAGGCCCTGGGGGCTGTAGGGGGAACATGGAATGGAGCATTTTGAATGCCCTGGGGGCTGTAGGGGAAACCTGGACTGGAGCATTTTGAATGCCCTGGGGGCTGTAGGGGGAACCTGGAATGGAACATATAGAATGCCCTGGGGGCTGTAGGGGGAACCTGGAATGGAACACTTAGATGATACTCAAGGCCCTGGGGATGTTAGGGGGAACCTGGAATGGAACATTTAGAATGCCCTGGGGGCTGTAGGGGGAACCTGGAATGGAGCATTTGGAATGCCCTGGGGGCTGTAGGGGGAACCTGGAATGGAGCATTTAGAATGCCCTGGGGGCTGTAGGGGGAACCTGGAATGGAGCATTTGGAATGCCCTGGGGGCTGTAGGGGGAACCTGGAATGGAACATTTAGAATGCCCTGGGGGCTGTAGGGGGAACCTGGAATGGAGCATTTAGAATGCCCTGGGGGCTGTAGGGGAAACCTGGACTGGAGCATTTTGAATGCCCTGGGGGCTGTAGGGGGAACCTGGAATGGAACATGTAGAATGCCCTGGGGGCTGTAGGGGGAACCTGGAATGGAGCATTTTGAATGCCCTGGGTGTTGTAGGGGGAACCTGGAATGGAGCATTTTGTATGCCCTGGGGGCTGTAGGGGCAACCTGGAATGGAGCATTTTGTATGCCCTGGGGGCTGTAGGGGGAACCTGGAATTGAGCATTTTCAATGCCCTGGGTGTTGTAGGGGGAACCTGGAATGGAGCATTTTGTATGCCCTGGGGGCTGTAGGGGGAATCTGGAATGGAGCCTTTTGAATGCACTGGGGGCTGTAGGGGGAATCTGGAATGGAGCATTTTGAATGCCCTGGGTGTTGTAGGGGGAACCTGGAATGGAGCATTTTGTATGCCCTGGGGGCTGTAGGGGGAACCTGGAATGGAGCATTTTGAATGCTCTGGGTGCTGTAGGGGGAACCTGGAATGGAGCATTTTGAATGCCCTGGGGGCTGTAGGGGGAATCTGGAATGGAGCATTTTGAATGCACTGGGGGCTGTAGGGGGAATCTGGAATGGAGCATTTTGAATGCCCTGGGTGTTGTAGGGGGAACCTGGAATGGAGCATTTTGTATGCCCTGGGGGCTGCAGGGGAACCTGGAATGGAGCATTTTGAATGCCCTGGGTGCTGTAGGGGGAACCTGGAATGGAGCATTTTGAATGCCCTGGGGGCTGTAGGGGGAACCTGGAATGGAACATTTAGAATGCCCTGGGTGTTGTAGGGGGAACCTGGATTGGAGCATTTTGAATAACCTGGGGGCTGTAGGGGGAACCTGGAATGGAGCATTTTGTATGCACTGGGGGCTGTAGGGGGAACCTGGAATGGAGCATTTTGTGTGCTCTGGGGGCTGTAGGGGGTACCTGGAATTGAACATTTAGAATGCCCTGGGGGCTGTAGGGGGAACCTGGAATGGAGCATTTTGAATGCCCTGGAGGCTGTAGGGGGAACCTGGAATGGAGCATTTTGAATGCCCTGGAGGCTGTAGGGGGAACCTGGAATGGAGCATTTTGAATGCCCTGGGGGCTGTAGGGGGAACCTGGAATGGAACATTTAGAATGCCCTGGGGGCTGTAGGGGGAACCTGGAATGGAACATTTTGAATGCCCTGGGGGCTGTAGGGGGAACCTGGAATGGAGCATTTTGTGTGCTCTGGGGGCTGTAGGGGGTACCTGGAATTGAACATTTAGAATGCCCTGGAGGCTGTAGGGGGAACCTGGAATGGAACATTTTGAATGCCCTGGGGGCTGTAGGGGGAACCTGGAATGGAGCATTTTGAATGCGGGGGCTGTAGGGGAAACCCGGACTGGAGCATTTTGAATGCCCTGGGGGCTGAAGGGGGAACCTGGAATGGAGCATTTGGAATGCCCTGGGGGCTGTAGGGGGAACCTGGAATTGAGCATTTTCAATGCCCTGGGTGTTGTAGGGGGAACCTGGAATGGAGCATTTTGTATGCCCTGGGGGCTGTAGGGGGAATCTGGAATGGAGCCTTTTGAATGCACTGGGGGCTGTAGGGGGAATCTGGAATGGAGCATTTTGAATGCCCTGGGTGTTGTAGGGGGAACCTGGAATGGAGCATTTTGTATGCCCTGGGGGCTGTAGGGGGAACCTGGAATGGAGCATTTTGAATGCTCTGGGTGCTGTAGGGGGAACCTGGAATGGAGCATTTTGAATGCCCTGGGGGCTGTAGGGGGAATCTGGAATGGAGCATTTTGAATGCACTGGGGGCTGTAGGGGGAATCTGGAATGGAGCATTTTGAATGCCCTGGGTGTTGTAGGGGGAACCTGGAATGGAGCATTTTGTATGCCCTGGGGGCTGCAGGGGAACCTGGAATGGAGCATTTTGAATGCCCTGGGTGCTGTAGGGGGAACCTGGAATGGAGCATTTTGAATGCCCTGGGGGCTGTAGGGGGAACCTGGAATGGAACATTTAGAATGCCCTGGGTGTTGTAGGGGGAACCTGGATTGGAGCATTTTGAATAACCTGGGGGCTGTAGGGGGAACCTGGAATGGAGCATTTTGTATGCACTGGGGGCTGTAGGGGGAACCTGGAATGGAGCATTTTGTGTGCTCTGGGGGCTGTAGGGGGTACCTGGAATTGAACATTTAGAATGCCCTGGGGGCTGTAGGGGGAACCTGGAATGGAGCATTTTGAATGCCCTGGAGGCTGTAGGGGGAACCTGGAATGGAGCATTTTGAATGCCCTGGAGGCTGTAGGGGGAACCTGGAATGGAGCATTTTGAATGCCCTGGGGGCTGTAGGGGGAACCTGGAATGGAACATTTAGAATGCCCTGGGGGCTGTAGGGGGAACCTGGAATGGAACATTTTGAATGCCCTGGGGGCTGTAGGGGGAACCTGGAATGGAGCATTTTGTGTGCTCTGGGGGCTGTAGGGGGTACCTGGAATTGAACATTTAGAATGCCCTGGAGGCTGTAGGGGGAACCTGGAATGGAACATTTTGAATGCCCTGGGGGCTGTAGGGGGAACCTGGAATGGAGCATTTTGAATGCGGGGGCTGTAGGGGAAACCCGGACTGGAGCATTTTGAATGCCCTGGGGGCTGAAGGGGGAACCTGGAATGGAGCATTTGGAATGCCCTGGGGGCTGTAGGGGGAACCTGGAATTGAGCATTTTCAATGCCCTGGGTGTTGTAGGGGGAACCTGGAATGGAGCATTTTGTATGCCCTGGGGGCTGTAGGGGGAATCTGGAATGGAGCCTTTTGAATGCACTGGGGGCTGTAGGGGGAATCTGGAATGGAGCATTTTGAATGCCCTGGGTGTTGTAGGGGGAACCTGGAATGGAGCATTTTGTATGCCCTGGGGGCTGTAGGGGGAACCTGGAATGGAGCATTTTGAATGCTCTGGGTGCTGTAGGGGGAACCTGGAATGGAGCATTTTGAATGCCCTGGGGGCTGTAGGGGGAATCTGGAATGGAGCATTTTGAATGCACTGGGGGCTGTAGGGGGAATCTGGAATGGAGCATTTTGAATGCCCTGGGTGTTGTAGGGGGAACCTGGAATGGAGCATTTTGTATGCCCTGGGGGCTGCAGGGGGAACCTGGAATGGAGCATTTTGAATGCCCTGGGTGCTGTAGGGGGAACCTGGAATGGAGCATTTTGAATGCCCTGGGGGCTGTAGGGGGAACCTTGAATGGAACATTTAGAATGCCCTGGGTGTTGTAGGGGGAACCTGGATTGGAGCATTTTGAATAACCTGGGGGCTGTAGGGGGAACCTGGAATGGAGCATTTTGTATGCACTGGGGGCTGTAGGGGGAACCTGGAATGGAGCATTTTGTGTGCTCTGGGGGCTGTAGGGGGTACCTGGAATTGAACATTTAGAATGCCCTGGGGGCTGTAGGGGGAACCTGGAATGGAGCATTTTGAATGCCCTGGAGGCTGTAGGGGGAACCTGGAATGGAGCATTTTGAATGCCCTGGAGGCTGTAGGGGGAACCTGGAATGGAGCATTTTGAATGCCCTGGGGGCTGTAGGGGGAACCTGGAATGGAACATTTAGAATGCCCTGGGGGCTGTAGGGGGAACCTGGAATGGAACATTTTGAATGCCCTGGGGGCTGTAGGGGGAACCTGGAATGGAGCATTTTGTGTGCTCTGGGGGCTGTAGGGGGTACCTGGAATTGAACATTTAGAATGCCCTGGAGGCTGTAGGGGGAACCTGGAATGGAACATTTTGAATGCCCTGGGGGCTGTAGGGGGAACCTGGAATGGAGCATTTTGAATGCGGGGGCTGTAGGGGAAACCCGGACTGGAGCATTTTGAATGCCCTGGGGGCTGAAGGGGGAACCTGGAATGGAGCATTTGGAATGCCCTGGGGGCTGTAGGGGGAACCTGGAATGGAACATTTAGAATGCCCTGGGGGCTGTAGGGGGAACCTGGATTGGAGCATTTTGAATAACCTGGGGGCTGTAGGGGGAACCTGGAATGGAGCATTTTGTATGCTCTGGGGGCTGTAGGGGGAACCTGGAATGGAGCATTTTGTGTGCTCTGGGGGCTGTAGGGGGTACCTGGAATTGAACATTTAGAATGCCCTGGGGGCTGTAGGGGGAACCTGGAATGGAACATTTTGAATGCCCTGGGGGCTGTAGGGCGAACCTGGAATGGAGCATTTTGAATGCGGGGGCTGTAGGGGAAACCCGGACTGGAGCATTTTGAATGCCCTGGGGGCTGTAGGGGGAACCTGGAATGGAGCATTTGGAATGCCCTGGGGGCTGTAGGGGGAACCTGGAATGGAACACTTAGAATGCCCTGGGGGCTGTAGGGGGAACCTGGAATGGAGCATTTGGAATGCCCTGGGGGCTGTAGGGGGAACCTGGAATAGAACACTTAGATGATACTCAAGGCCCTGGGGGCTGTTGGGGGAACCTGGAATGGAACATTTAGAATGCCCAGGGGGCTGTAGGGGGAACCTGGAATGGAGCATTTGGAATGCCCTGGGGGCTGTAGGGGGAACCTGGAATGGAGCATTTTGAATGCCCTGGGGGCTGTATGGGGAACCTGGAATGGAACATTTTGAATGCCCTGGGGGCTGTAGGAGGAACCTGGAATGGAACATTTAGGAGATACTCAAGGCCCTGGGGGCTGTAGGGGGAACATGAAATGGAGCATTTTGAATGCCCTGGGGGCTGTAGGGGAAACCTGGACTGGAGCATTTTGAATGCCCTGGGGCTGTAGGGGGAACCTGGAATGGAACATATAGAATGCCCTGGGGGCTGTAGGGGGAACCTGGAATGGAGCATTTTGAATGCGGGGGATGTAGGGGAAACCCGGACTGGAGCATTTTGAATGCCCTGGGGGCTGTAGGGGGAACCTGGAATGGAGCATTTGGAATGCCCTGGGGGCTGTAGGGGGAACCTGGAATGGAACACTTAGAATGCCCTGGGGGCTGTAGGGGGAACCTGGAATGGAGCATTTGGAATGCCCTGGGGGCTGTAGGGGGAACCTGGAATAGAGCATTTTGTATGCTCTGGGGGCTGTAGGGGGAACCTGGAATGGAGCATTTTGTGTGCTCTGGGGGCTGTAGGGGGTACCTGGAATTGAACATTTAGAATGCCCTGGGGGCTGTAGGGGGAACCTGGAATGGAGCATTTGGAATGCCCTGGGGGCTGTAGGGGGAACCTGGAATGGAACATTTAGAATGCCCTGGGGGCTGTAGGGGGAACCTGGATTGGAGCATTTTGAATAACCTGGGGGCTGTAGGGGGAACCTGGAATGGAGCATTTTGTATGCTCTGGGGGGCTGTAGGGGGAACCTGGAATGGAGCATTTTGTGTGCTCTGGGGGCTGTAGGGGGTACCTGGAATTGAACATTTAGAATGCCCTGGGGGCTGTAGGGGGAACCTGGAATGGAATATTTTGAATGCCCTGGGGGCTGTAGGGGGAACCTGGAATGGAGCATTTTGAATGCGGGGGCTGTAGGGGAAACCCGGACTGGAGCATTTTGAATGCCCTGGGGGCTGTAGGGGGAACCTGGAATGGAGCATTTGGAATGCCCTGGGGGCTGTAGGGGGAACCTGGAATGGAACACTTAGAATGCCCTGGGGGCTGTAGGGGGAACCTGGAATGGAGCATTTGGAATGCCCTGGGGGCTGTAGGGGGAACCTGGAATAGAACACTTAGATGATACTCAAGGCCCTGGGGGCTGTTGGGGGAACCTGGAATGGAACATTTAGAATGCCCTGGGGGCTGTAGGGGGAACCTGGAATGGAGCATTTGGAATGCCCTGGGGGCTGTAGGGGGAACCTGGAATGGAGCATTTAGAATGCCCTGGGGGCTGTATGGGGAACCTGGAATGGAACATTTTGAATGCCCTGGGGGCTGTAGGAGGAACCTGGAATGGAACATTTAGGAGATACTCAAGGCCCTGGGGGCTGTAGGGGGAACATGGAATGGAGCATTTTGAATGCCCTGGGGGCTGTAGGGGAAACCTGGACTGGAGCATTTTGAATGCCCTGGGGGCTGTAGGGGGAACCTGGAATGGAACATATAGAATGCCCTGGGGGCTGTAGGGGGAACCTGGAATGGAGCATTTTGAATGCGGGGGCTGTAGGGGAAACCCGGACTGGAGCATTTTGAATGCCCTGGGGGCTGTAGGGGGAACCTGGAATGGAGCATTTGGAATGCCCTGGGGGCTGTAGGGGGAACCTGGAATGGAACACTTAGAATGCCCTGGGGGCTGTAGGGGGAACCTGGAATGGAGCATTTGGAATGCCCTGGGGGCTGTAGGGGGAACCTGGAATAGAACACTTAGATGATACTCAAGGCCCTGGGGGCTGTTGGGGGAACCTGGAATGGAACATTTAGAATGCCCTGGGGGCTGTAGGGGGAACCTGGTATGGAGCATTTAGAATGCCCTGGGGGCTGTATGGGGAACCTGGAATGGAACATTTTGAATGCCCTGGGGGCTGTAGGAGGAACCTGGAATGGAACATTTAGGAGATACTCAAGGCCCTGGGGGCTGTAGGGGGAACATGGAATGGAGCATTTTGAATGCCCTGGGGGCTGTAGGGGGAACCTGGAATGGAACACTTAGATGATACTCAAGGCCCTGGGGATGTTAGGGGGAACCTGGAATGGAACATTTAGAATGCCCTGGGGGCTGTAGGGGGAACCTGGAATGGAGCATTTGGAATGCCCTGGGGGCTGTAGGGGGAACCTGGAATGGAGCATTTAGAATGCCCTGGGGGCTGTAGGGGGAACCTGGAATGGAGCATTTGGAATGCCCTGGGGGCTGTAGGGGGAACCTGGAATGGAACATTTAGAATGCCCTGGGGGCTGTAGGGGGAACCTGGAATGGAGCATTTAGAATGCCCTGGGGGCTGTAGGGGAAACCTGGACTGGAGCATTTTGAATGCCCTGGGGGCTGTAGGCGGAACCTGGAATGGAGCATTTTGAATGCCCTGGGGGCTGTAGGGGGAACCTGGAATGGAACATATAGAATTCCCTGGGGGCTGTAGGGGGAACCTGGAATGGAGCATTTAGAATGCCCTGGGGGCTGTAGGGGAAACCTGGACTGGAGCATTTTGAATGCCCTGGGGGCTGTAGGGGGAACCTGGAATGGAGCATTTTGAATGCCCTGGGGGCTGTAGGGGGAACCTGGAATGGAACATATAGAATTCCCTGGGGGCTGTAGGGGGAACCTGGAATGGAACACTTAGATGATACTCAAGGCCCTGGGGATGTTAGGGGGAACCTGGAATGGAACATTTAGAATGCCCTGGGGGCTGTAGGGGGAACCTGGAATGGAGCATTTGGAATGCCCTGGGGGCTGTAGGGGGAACCTGGAATGGAGCATTTAGAATGCCCTGGGGGCTGTAGGGGGAACCTGGAATGGAGCATTTGGAATGCCCTGGGGGCTGTAGGGGGAACCTGGAATGGAACATTTAGAATGCCCTGGGGGCTGTAGGGGGAACCTGGAATGGAGCATTTTGAATGCCCTGGGGGCTGTAGGGGGAACCTGGAATGGAGCATTTGGAATGCCCTGGGGGCTGTAGGGGGAACCTGGAATGGAACACTTAGAATGCCCTGGGGGCTGTAGGGGGAACCTGGAATGGAGCATTTGGAATGCCCTGGGGGCTGTAGGGGGAACCTGGAATGGAGCATTTGGAATGCCCTGGGGGCTGTAGGGGGAACCTGGAATGGAGCATTTAGAATGCCCTGGGGGCTGTATGGGGAACCTGGAATGGAACATTTTGAATGCCCTGGGGGCTGTAGGAGGAACCTGGAATGGAACATTTAGGAGATACTCAAGGCCCTTGGGGCTGTTGGCGGAACCTGGAATGGAACATTTAGAATGCCCTGGGGGCTGTAGGGGGAACCTGGAATGGAGCATTTGGAATGCCCTGGGGGCTGTAGGGGGAACCTGGAATGGAGCATTTAGAATGCCCTGGGGGCTGTATGGGGAACCTGGAATGGAACATTTTGAATGCCCTGGGGGCTGTAGGAGGAACCTGGAATGGAACATTTAGGAGATACTCAAGGCCCTGGGGGCTGTAGGGGGAACCTGGAATGGAACATATAGAATGCCCTGGGGGCTGTAGGGGGAACCTGGAATGGAGCATTTTGAATGCGGGGGCTGTAGGGGAAACCCGGACTGGAGCATTTTGAATGCCCTGGGGGCTGTAGGGGGAACCTGGAATGGAGCATTTGGAATGCCCTGGGGGCTGTAGGGGGAACCTGGAATGGAACACTTAGAATGCCCTGGGGGCTGTAGGGGGAACCTGGAATGGAGCATTTGGAATGCCCTGGGGGCTGTAGGGGGAACCTGGAATAGAACACTTAGATGATACTCAAGGCCCTGGGGGCTGTTGGGGGAACCTGGAATGGAACATTTAGAATGCCCTGGGGGCTGTAGGGGGAACCTGGAATGGAGCATTTAGAATGCCCTGGGGGCTGTATGGGGAACCTTGAATGGAACATTTTGAATGCCCTGGGGGCTGTAGGAGGAACCTGGAATGGAACATTTAGGAGATACTCAAGGCCCTGGGGGCTGTAGGGGGAACATGGAATGGAGCATTTTGAATGCCCTGGGGGCTGTAGGGGGAACCTGGAATGGAGCATTTGGAATGCCCTGGGGGCTGTAGGGGGAACCTGGAATGGAGCATTTAGAATGCCCTGGGGGCTGTAGGGGGAACCTGGAATGGAGCATTTGGAATGCCCTGGGGGCTGTAGGGGGAACCTGGAATGGAACATTTAGAATGCCCTGGGGGCTGTAGGGGGAACCTGGAATGGAGCATTTAGAATGCCCTAGGGGCTGTAGGGGAAACCTGGACTGGAGCATTTTGAATGCCCTGGGGGCTGTAGGGGGAACCTGGAATGGAGCATTTTGAATGCCCTGGGGGCTGTAGGGGGAACCTGGAATGGAACATATAGAATTCCCTGGGGGCTGTAGGGGGAACCTGGAATGGAGCATTTAGAATGCCCTGGGGGCTGTAGGGGAAACCTGGACTGGAGCATTTTGAATGCCCTGGGGGCTGTAGGGGGAACCTGGAATGGAGCATTTTGAATGCCCTGGGGGCTGTAGGGGGAACCTGGAATGGAACATATAGAATTCCCTGGGGGCTGTAGGGGGAACCTGGAATGGAACACTTAGATGATACTCAAGGCCCTGGGGATGTTAGGGGGAACCTGGAATGGAACATTTAGAATGCCCTGGGGGCTGTAGGGGGAACCTGGAATGGAGCATTTGGAATGCCCTGGGGGCTGTAGGGGGAACCTGGAATGGAGCATTTAGAATGCCCTGGGGGCTGTAGGGGGAACCTGGAATGGAGCATTTGGAATGCCCTGGGGGCTGTAGGGGGAACCTGGAATGGAACATTTAGAATGCCCTGGGGGCTGTAGGGGGAACCTGGAATGGAGCATTTAGAATGCCCTGGGGGCTGTAGGGGAAACCTGGACTGGAGCATTTTGAATGCCCTGGGGGCTGTAGGGGGAACCTGGAATGGAGCATTTAGAATGCCCTGGGGGCTGTATGGGGAACCTGGAATGGAGCATTTAGAATGCCCTGGGGGCTGTATGGGGAACCTGGAATGGAACATTTTGAATGCCCTGGGGGCTGTAGGAGGAACCTGGAATGGAACATTTAGGAGATACTCAAGGCCCTGGGGGCTGTAGGGGGAACATGGAATGGAGCATTTTGAATGCCCTGGGGGCTGTAGGGGGAACCTGGAATGGAGCATTTAGAATGCCCTGGGGGCTGTATGGGGAACCTGGAATGGAACATTTTGAATGCCCTGGGGGCTGTAGGAGGAACCTGGAATGGAACATTTAGGAGATACTCAAGGCCCTGGGGGCTGTAGGGGGAACATGGAATGGAGCATTTTGAATGCCCTGGGGGCTGTAGGGGGAACCTGGAATGGAGCATTTGGAATGCCCTGGGGGCTGTAGGGGGAACCTGGAATGGAGCATTTAGAATGCCCTGGGGGCTGTAGGGGGAACCTGGAATGGAGCATTTGGAATGCCCTGGGGGCTGTAGGGGGAACCTGGAATGGAACATTTAGAATGCCCTGGGGGCTGTAGGGGGAACCTGGAATGGAGCATTTAGAATGCCCTGGGGGCTGTAGGGGAAACCTGGACTGGAGCATTTTGAATGCCCTGGGGGCTGTAGGGGGAACCTGGAATGGAGCATTTTGAATGCCCTGGGGGCTGTATGGGGAACCTGGAATGGAGCATTTAGAATGCCCTGGGGGCTGTATGGGGAACCTGGAATGGAACATTTTGAATGCCCTGGGGGCTGTAGGAGGAACCTGGAATGGAACATTTAGGAGATACTCAAGGCCCTGGGGGCTGTAGGGGGAACATGGAATGGAGCATTTTGAATGCCCTGGGGGCTGTAGGGGGAACCTGGAATGGAGCATTTAGAATGCCCTGGGGGCTGTATGGGGAACCTGGAATGGAACATTTTGAATGCCCTGGGGGCTGTAGGAGGAACCTGGAATGGAACATTTAGGAGATACTCAAGGCCCTGGGGGCTGTAGGGGGAACATGGAATGGAGCATTTTGAATGCCCTGGGGGCTGTAGGGGGAACCTGGAATGGAGCATTTGGAATGCCCTGGGGGCTGTAGGGGGAACCTGGAATGGAGCATTTAGAATGCCCTGGGGGCTGTAGGGGGAACCTGGAATGGAGCATTTGGAATGCCCTGGGGGCTGTAGGGGGAACCTGGAATGGAACATTTAGAATGCCCTGGGGGCTGTAGGGGGAACCTGGAATGGAGCATTTAGAATGCCCTGGGGGCTGTAGGGGAAACCTGGACTGGAGCATTTTGAATGCCCTGGGGGCTGTAGGGGGAACCTGGAATGGAGCATTTTGAATGCCCTGGGGGCTGTAGGGGGAACCTGGAATGGAACATTTGGAATGCCCTGGGGGCTGTAGGGGGAACCTGGAATGGAACACTTAGAATGCCCTGGGGGCTGTAGGGGGAACCTGGAATGGAGCATTTGGAATGCCCTGGGGGCTGTAGGGGGAACCTGGAATAGAACACTTAGATGATACTCAAGGCCCTGGGGGCTGTTGGGGGAACCTGGAATGGAACATTTAGAATGCCCTGGGGGCTGTAGGGGGAACCTGGAATGGAGCATTTGGAATGCCCTGGGGGCTGTAGGGGGAACCTGGAATGGAGCATTTAGAATGCCCTGGGGGCTGTATGGGGAACCTGGAATGGAACATTTTGAATGCCCTGGGGGCTGTAGGAGGAACCTGGAATGGAACATTTAGGAGATACTCAAGGCCCTTGGGGCTGTAGGGGGAACATGGAATGGAGCATTTTGAATGCCCTGGGGGCTGTAGGGGAAACCTGGACTGGAGCATTTTGAATGCCCTGGGGGCTGTAGGGGGAACCTGGAATGGAACACTTAGATGATACTCAAGGCCCTGGGGATGTTAGGGGGAACCTGGAATGGAACATTTAGAATGCCCTGGGGGCTGTAGGGGGAACCTGGAATGGAGCATTTGGAATGCCCTGGGGGCTGTAGGGGGAACCTGGAATGGAGCATTTAGAATGCCCCGGGGGCTGTAGGGGGAACCTGGAATGGAGCATTTGGAATGCCCTGGGGGCTGTAGGGGGAACCTGGAACATTTAGAATGCCCTGGGGGCTGTAGGGGGAACCTGGAATGGAGCATTTAGAATGCCCTGGGGGCTGTAGGGGAAACCTGGACTGGAGCATTTTGAATGCCCTGGGGGCTGTAGGGGGAACCTGGAATGGAACATTTAGAATGCCCTGGGGGCTGTAGGGGGAACCTGGAATGGAGCATTTTCAATGCCCTGGGTGTTGTAGGGGGAACCTGGAATGGAGCATTTTGTATGCCCTGGGTGCTGTAGGGGCAACCTGGAATGGAGCATTTTGTATGCCCTGGGGGCTGTAGGGGGAACCTGGAATGGAGCATTTTCAATGCCCTGGGTGTTGTAGGGGGAACCTGGAATGGAGCATTTTGTATGCCCTGGGGGCTGTAGGGGGAACCTGGAATGGAGCATTTTGAATGCCCTAGGTGCTGTAGGGGGAACCTGGAAGGCCCTGGGTGTTGTAGGGGGAACCTAGAATGGAGCATTTTGTATGCCCTGGGGGCTGTAGGGGGAACCTGGAATGGAGCATTTTGAATGCCCTGGGTGTTGTAGGGGGAACCTGGAATGGAGCATTTGGAATGCCCTGGGGGCTGTAGGGGGAACCTGGAATGGAGCATTTAGAATGCCCCGGGGGCTGTAGGGGGAACCTGGAATGGAGCATTTGGAATGCCCTGGGGGCTGTAGGGGGAACCTGGAACATTTAGAATGCCCTGGGGGCTGTAGGGGGAACCTGGAATGGAGCATTTAGAATGCCCTGGGGGCTGTAGGGGAAACCTGGACTGGAGCATTTTGAATGCCCTGGGGGCTGTAGGGGGAACCTGGAATGGAACATTTAGAATGCCCTGGGGGCTGTAGGGGGAACCTGGAATGGAGCATTTTGAATGCCCTGGGTGTTGTAGGGGGAACCTGGAATGGAGCATTTTGTATGCCCTGGGTGCTGTAGGGGCAACCTGGAATGGAGCATTTTGTATGCCCTGGGGGCTGTAGGGGGAACCTGGAATGGAGCATTTTCAATGCCCTGGGTGTTGTAGGGGGAACCTGGAATGGAGCATTTAGAATGCCCTGGGGGCTGTAGGGGAAACCTGGACTGGAGCATTTTGAATGCCCTGGGGGCTGTAGGGGGAACCTGGAATGGAGCATTTTGAATGCCCTGGGGGCTGTATGGGGAACCTGGAATGGAGCATTTAGAATGCCCTGGGGGCTGTATGGGGAACCTGGAATGGAACATTTTGAATGCCCTGGGGGCTGTAGGAGGAACCTGGAATGGAACATTTAGGAGATACTCAAGGCCCTGGGGGCTGTAGGGGGAACATGGAATGGAGCATTTTGAATGCCCTGGGGGCTGTAGGGGGAACCTGGAATGGAGCATTTAGAATGCCCTGGGGGCTGTATGGGGAACCTGGAATGGAACATTTTGAATGCCCTGGGGGCTGTAGGAGGAACCTGGAATGGAACATTTAGGAGATACTCAAGGCCCTGGGGGCTGTAGGGGGAACATGGAATGGAGCATTTTGAATGCCCTGGGGGCTGTAGGGGGAACCTGGAATGGAGCATTTGGAATGCCCTGGGGGCTGTAGGGGGAACCTGGAATGGAGCATTTAGAATGCCCTGGGGGCTGTAGGGGGAACCTGGAATGGAGCATTTGGAATGCCCTGGGGGCTGTAGGGGGAACCTGGAATGGAACATTTAGAATGCCCTGGGGGCTGTAGGGGGAACCTGGAATGGAGCATTTAGAATGCCCTGGGGGCTGTAGGGGAAACCTGGACTGGAGCATTTTGAATGCCCTGGGGGCTGTAGGGGGAACCTGGAATGGAGCATTTTGAATGCCCTGGGGGCTGTAGGGGGAACCTGGAATGGAACATTTGGAATGCCCTGGGGGCTGTAGGGGGAACCTGGAATGGAACACTTAGAATGCCCTGGGGGCTGTAGGGGGAACCTGGAATGGAGCATTTGGAATGCCCTGGGGGCTGTAGGGGGAACCTGGAATAGAACACTTAGATGATACTCAAGGCCCTGGGGGCTGTTGGGGGAACCTGGAATGGAACATTTAGAATGCCCTGGGGGCTGTAGGGGGAACCTGGAATGGAGCATTTGGAATGCCCTGGGGGCTGTAGGGGGAACCTGGAATGGAGCATTTAGAATGCCCTGGGGGCTGTATGGGGAACCTGGAATGGAACATTTTGAATGCCCTGGGGGCTGTAGGAGGAACCTGGAATGGAACATTTAGGAGATACTCAAGGCCCTTGGGGCTGTAGGGGGAACATGGAATGGAGCATTTTGAATGCCCTGGGGGCTGTAGGGGAAACCTGGACTGGAGCATTTTGAATGCCCTGGGGGCTGTAGGGGGAACCTGGAATGGAACACTTAGATGATACTCAAGGCCCTGGGGATGTTAGGGGGAACCTGGAATGGAACATTTAGAATGCCCTGGGGGCTGTAGGGGGAACCTGGAATGGAGCATTTGGAATGCCCTGGGGGCTGTAGGGGGAACCTGGAATGGAGCATTTAGAATGCCCCGGGGGCTGTAGGGGGAACCTGGAATGGAGCATTTGGAATGCCCTGGGGGCTGTAGGGGGAACCTGGAACATTTAGAATGCCCTGGGGGCTGTAGGGGGAACCTGGAATGGAGCATTTAGAATGCCCTGGGGGCTGTAGGGGAAACCTGGACTGGAGCATTTTGAATGCCCTGGGGGCTGTAGGGGGAACCTGGAATGGAACATTTAGAATGCCCTGGGGGCTGTAGGGGGAACCTGGAATGGAGCATTTTCAATGCCCTGGGTGTTGTAGGGGGAACCTGGAATGGAGCATTTTGTATGCCCTGGGTGCTGTAGGGGCAACCTGGAATGGAGCATTTTGTATGCCCTGGGGGCTGTAGGGGGAACCTGGAATGGAGCATTTTCAATGCCCTGGGTGTTGTAGGGGGAACCTGGAATGGAGCATTTTGTATGCCCTGGGGGCTGTAGGGGGAACCTGGAATGGAGCATTTTGAATGCCCTAGGTGCTGTAGGGGGAACCTGGAAGGCCCTGGGTGTTGTAGGGGGAACCTAGAATGGAGCATTTTGTATGCCCTGGGGGCTGTAGGGGGAACCTGGAATGGAGCATTTTGAATGCCCTGGGTGTTGTAGGGGGAACCTGGAATGGAGCATTTGGAATGCCCTGGGGGCTGTAGGGGGAACCTGGAATGGAGCATTTAGAATGCCCCGGGGGCTGTAGGGGGAACCTGGAATGGAGCATTTGGAATGCCCTGGGGGCTGTAGGGGGAACCTGGAACATTTAGAATGCCCTGGGGGCTGTAGGGGGAACCTGGAATGGAGCATTTAGAATGCCCTGGGGGCTGTAGGGGAAACCTGGACTGGAGCATTTTGAATGCCCTGGGGGCTGTAGGGGGAACCTGGAATGGAACATTTAGAATGCCCTGGGGGCTGTAGGGGGAACCTGGAATGGAGCATTTTGAATGCCCTGGGTGTTGTAGGGGGAACCTGGAATGGAGCATTTTGTATGCCCTGGGTGCTGTAGGGGCAACCTGGAATGGAGCATTTTGTATGCCCTGGGGGCTGTAGGGGGAACCTGGAATGGAGCATTTTCAATGCCCTGGGTGTTGTAGGGGGAACCTGGAATGGAGCATTTTGTATGCCCTGGGGGCTGTAGGGGGAACCTGGAATGGAGCATTTTGAATGCCCTAGGTGCTGTAGGGGGAACCTGGAATGCCCTGGGTGTTGTAGGGGGAACCTAGAATGGAGCATTTTGTATGCCCTGGGGGCTGTAGGGGGAACCTGGAATGGAGCATTTTGAATGCCCTGGGTGTTGTAGGGGGAACCTGGAATGGAGCATTTGGAATGCCCTGGGGGCTGTAGGGGGAACCTGGAATGGAGCATTTAGAATGCCCCGGGGGCTGTAGGGGGAACCTGGAATGGAGCATTTGGAATGCCCTGGGGGCTGTAGGGGGAACCTGGAATGGAACATTTAGAATGCCCTGGGGGCTGTAGGGGAAACCTGGACTGGAGCATTTTGAATGCCCTGGGGGCTGTAGGGGGAACCTGGAATGGAACATATAGAATTCCCTGGGGGCTGTAGGGGGAACCTGGAATGGAACACTTAGATGATACTTAAGGCCCTGGGGATGTTAGGGGGAACCTGGAATGGAACATTTAGAATGCCCTGGGGGCTGTAGGGGGAACCTGGAATGGAGCATTTGGAATGCCCTGGGGCTGTAGGGGGAACCTGGAATGGAGCATTTAGAATGCCCTGGGGGCTGTAGGGGGAACCTGGAATGGAGCATTTGGAATGCCCTGGGGGCTGTAGGGGGAACCTGGAATGGAACATTTAGAATGCCCTGGGGGCTGTAGGGGGAACCTGGAATGGAGCATTTAGAATGCCCTGGGGGCTGTAGGGGAAACCTGGACTGGAGCATTTTGAATGCCCTGGGGGCTGTAGGGGGAACCTGGAATGGAGCATTTTGAATGCCCTGGGGGCTGTAGGGGGAACCTGGAATGGAGCATTTGGAATGCCCTGGGGGCTGTAGGGGGAACCTGGAATGGAACACTTAGAATGCCCTGGGGGCTGTAGGGGGAACCTGGAATGGAGCATTTGGAATGCCCTGGGGGCTGTAGGGGGAACCTGGAATAGAACACTTAGATGATACTCAAGGCCCTGGGGGCTGTTGGGGGAACCTGGAATGGAACATTTAGAATGCCCTGGGGGCTGTAGGGGGAACCTGGAATGGAGCATTTGGAATGCCCTGGGGGCTGTAGGGGGAACCTGGAATGGAGCATTTAGAATGCCCTGGGGGCTGTATGGGGAACCTGGAATGGAACATTTTGAATGCCCTGGGGGCTGTAGGAGGAACCTGGAATGGAACATTTAGGAGATACTCAAGGCCCTTGGGGCTGTAGGGGGAACATGGAATGGAGCATTTTGAATGCCCTGGGGGCTGTAGGGGAAACCTGGACTGGAGCATTTTGAATGCCCTGGGGGCTGTAGGGGGAACCTGGAATGGAACACTTAGATGATACTCAAGGCCCTGGGGATGTTAGGGGGAACCTGGAATGGAACATTTAGAATGCCCTGGGGGCTGTAGGGGGAACCTGGAATGGAGCATTTGGAATGCCCTGGGGGCTGTAGGGGGAACCTGGAATGGAGCATTTAGAATGCCCCGGGGGCTGTAGGGGGAACCTGGAATGGAGCATTTGGAATGCCCTGGGGGCTGTAGGGGGAACCTGGAACATTTAGAATGCCCTGGGGGCTGTAGGGGGAACCTGGAATGGAGCATTTAGAATGCCCTGGGGGCTGTAGGGGAAACCTGGACTGGAGCATTTTGAATGCCCTGGGGGCTGTAGGGGGAACCTGGAATGGAACATTTAGAATGCCCTGGGGGCTGTAGGGGGAACCTGGAATGGAGCATTTTGAATGCCCTGGGTGTTGTAGGGGGAACCTGGAATGGAGCATTTTGTATGCCCTGGGGGCTGTAGGGGCAACCTGGAATGGAGCATTTTGTATGCCCTGGGGGCTGTAGGGGGAACCTGGAATGGAGCATTTTCAATGCCCTGGGTGTTGTAGGGGGAACCTGGAATGGAGCATTTTGTATGCCCTGGGGGCTGTAGGGGGAACCTGGAATGGAGCATTTTGAATGCCCTAGGTGCTGTAGGGGGAACCTGGAATGCCCTGGGTGTTGTAGGGGGAACCTAGAATGGAGCATTTTGTATGCCCTGGGGGCTGTAGGGGGAACCTGGAATGGAGCATTTTGAATGCCCTGGGTGTTGTAGGGGGAACCTGGAATGGAGCATTTGGAATGCCCTGGGGGCTGTAGGGGGAACCTGGAATGGAGCATTTAGAATGCCCCGGGGGCTGTAGGGGGAACCTGGAATGGAGCATTTGGAATGCCCTGGGGGCTGTAGGGGGAACCTGGAATGGAACATTTAGAATGCCCTGGGGGCTGTAGGGGGAACCTGGAATGGAGCATTTAGAATGCCCTGGGGGCTGTAGGGGAAACCTGGACTGGAGCATTTTGAATGCCCTGGGGGCTGTAGGGGGAACCTGGAATGGAACATTTAGAATGCCCTGGGGGCTGTAGGGGGAACCTGGAATGGAGCATTTTGAATGCCCTGGGTGTTGTAGGGGGAACCTGGAATGGAGCATTTTGTATGCCCTGGGGGCTGTAGGGGCAACCTGGAATGGAGCATTTTGTATGCCCTGGGGGCTGTAGGGGGAACCTGGAATGGAGCATTTTCAATGCCCTGGGTGCTGTAGGGGGAACCTGGAATGCCCTGGGTGTTGTAGGGGGAACCTAGAATGGAGCATTTTGTATGCCCTGGGGGCTGTAGGGGGAACCTGGAATGGAGCATTTTGAATGCCCTGGGTGTTGTAGGGGGAACCTGGAATGGAGCATTTTGTATGCCCTGGGGGCTGTAGGGGGAACCTGGAATGGAGCATTTTGAATGCCCTGGGTGTTGTAGGGGAACCTGGAATGGAACATTTTGAATGCCCTGGGTGTTGTAGGGGGAGCCTGGAATGGAGCATTTTGTATGCCCTGGGGGCTGTAGGGGGAACCTGGAATGGAGCATTTTGAATGCCCTGGGGGCTGTAGGGGGAACCTGGAATGGAGCATTTAGAATGCCCTGGGGGCTGTAGGGGGAACCTGGAACGGAACATTTAGAATGCCCTGGGAGCTGTAGTGGGAACCTGGAATTGAGTATTTAGAAGATACTCAAGGCCCTGGGGGCTGTAGGGGGAACCTGGAATGGAACACTTAGATGATACTCAAGGCCCTGGGGGATGTAGGGGGAACCTGGAATGGAGCATTTGGAATGCCCTGGGGGCTGTAGGGGGAACCTGGAATGGAGCATTTAGAATGCCCTGGGGGCTGTACGGGGAACCTGGAATGGAACATTTTGAATGCCCTGGGGGCTGTAGGGGAAACCTGGACTGGAGCATTTTCAATGCCCTGGGGGCTGTAGGGGGAACCTGGAATGGAGCATTTTGAACGCCCTGGGGGCTGTAGGGGGAACCTGGAATGGAACATTTAGAATGCCCTGGGGGCTGTAGGGGGAACCTGGAATGGAGCATTTGGAATGCCCTGGGGCTGTAGGGGGAACCTGGAATGGAGCATTTTGAATGCCCTGGGGGCTGTAGAGGGAACCTGGAATGGAGCATTTAGAATGCCCTGGGGGCTGTAGGGGGAACCTGCAATGGAGCATTTAGAATGCCCTGGGGGCTGTAGGGGGAACCTGCGATGGAACATTTAGAATGCCCTGGGGGCTGTAGGGGGAACCTGGAATTGAGTATTTAGAAGATACTCAAGGCCCTGGGGGCTGTAGAGGGATCCTGGAGTGGAGCATTTTGAATGCCCTGGGTGTTGTAGGGGGAACCTGGAATGGAGCATTTTGAATTCCCTGGGGGCTGTAGGGGGAACTTGGAATGGAACATTTAGAATGCCCTGGGGGCTGTAGGGGGAACCTGGAATGGAACATTTAGAATGCCCTGGGGGCTGTTGGGGGAACCTGGAATGGAGCATTTGGAATGCCCTGGGGGCTGTAGGGGGAACCTGGAATGGAGCATTTGGAATGCCCTGGGGGCTGTAGGGGGAACCTGGAATGCCCTGGGTGTTGTAGGGGGAACCTAGAATGGAGCATTTTGTATGCCCTGGGGGCTGTAGGGGGAACCCGGAATGGAGCATTTTGAATGCCCTGGGTGTTGTAGGGGGAACCTGGAATGGAGCATTTTGTATGCCCTGGGGGCTGTAGGGGGAACCTGGAATGGAGCATTTTGAATGCCCTGGGTGTTGTAGGGGGAACCTGGAATGGAGCATTTTGAATGCCCTGGGTGTTGTAGGGGGAGCCTGGAATGGAGCATTTTGTATGCCCTGGGGGCTGTAGGGGGAACCTGGAATGGAGCATTTTGAATGCCCTGGGGGCTGTAGGGGGAACCTGGAATGGAGCATTTGGAATGCCCTGGGGGCTGTAAGGGGAACCTGGAATGGAACATTTAGAATGCCCTGGAGGCTGTAGGGAGAACC